>NC_045704.1:4965154-5216174 GCF_009834535.1 Camelus ferus
CTTTGCGAGATGGAAGAATGTCCCTCCACATGCCAATTTCTGAGAAATAAATGTGTGTAAAAGCCGTCTTTCAACTAGCTTCTGAGGAACACAGTTTCTTTTCAGTTGCAAAATACACTGCATCCAAAATATTGGGATTTACTAGCTCCAACTCGGATTTACAGTGAAAACTACAATAACTTCAAACAGTCACTAGGAAACAGACTGAGAAACCAGAAAAAAAGGTTCCCCTGTGACTTGTTCCCTTTGTGATGGATGAACGAACGTCTATCCACATGCTCATTTCAGAGATATAACTGGTATGTAAGCCGAACTTCACCTAGCTTTTTGGGAACACAGTGTATTTTCACTTGCAAACTATACTGAAACCCTATATATGGGGAGGTACTAGCTCCAACTCTGTTTTACAGTGAAAACTGCAGGAACTTGAAACCGGCACTAGGAAACAGACTGAGTTACCAGAGTAAAAGTTTCTCCTGAATACGTTCACTATGTTCTAGATGAAACTAACTCTATTCAAATGCTCAGTACTGTGAGATAATGTTTTTGTTAAAGCTCTCCCTCACCTTGATTTTTGGGAACACAAAGTTAGTTTTTAGCTGCAAACTAAACTCTATCTATATATAAGGTACGATCTCCAACTCGGTTTTACAGTGAAAACTGCAGGAACTTGTAACCGGCACTAGGAAACAGTCTGAGAAACCATAGTAAAAGATTATCCGGCAACCCGTTCACTACGTGCTTGATGAACGAACTTCTCTCCAAATGCTCAGTACCGAGAGAAAATGTATTTGTGAAAGCCGCCCTTCACCTAGTTTATTCGGAACCCAAAATTTCTTTTCAGATGCAAATTACACTCCATCCATATATATGCGGAGGTAATAGATCCAACTCGGTTTTACAGTGAAAACTGCAGGAACTACAATCTGCCACTAGGAAACAGACTGAGAAACCAGAGTAAATTTCCCCTGCAAACCCGTTCCTTTTGTGCTAGATGAACGAACGTCCCTCCACATGCGCAGATCTGAGAGATTATTGCGTTTGAAAGCTACATTCACCAAGCTTATAGGAACACAAAGTTTCTATTCAGTTGCAAACTAAACTCCATCTATTTATATATCGGGAGGTACTAGCTCCAACTCGGTTTTACAGTGAAAACTGCAGGAACTTGTAACCAGCACTAGGAAACAGACTGAGATACCACATAAAAGTTTCTCCTGCATCCGTTCCTTTGTGTGCTGGATGAACCAAAGTCTCTCCACTAGCTCATTTCTGAGAAGTAAGTAAGTGTTGTGAAAGCCGTCATTCACCTACCTTGTTGGGAAACACAAAGTGTCTTTTCCCTTGCAAACTACACTCCATCCATATATATGGGGATGTACTAGCTCCAACTAGGTTTTACAGTGAAAACTGCAGGAACATCAAACCGGCACTAGGAAACAGACTGAGAAACCAGACAAATAGTTTCTCCCTGCATCCCATTCCTTTTGTGCTGGATGAAGGAAATTCTCTCCACTAGCTCATTTCTGAGAGGTAAGTGTTTGTAAAAGCCGTCATTCACCTTCCTTGTTGGGAACACAAAGTGTCTTTTCAGTTGCAAACTACACTCCATCCATATAAATGGGAAGGTACTAGTTCCAACTCGGTTTTACAGTGAAAACTGCACTAACATCAATCCGGCAATATGAAAAAGACTGAAATACCACATATAAGTTTCTCCTGCAAACCGTTCCCTTTGCGATAAATGAACGAACGTCTCTCAACTGCTCAGTTCTGAGAGATAAGTGCGTGTGAATGCGTCCTTCACCTAGCTTGTTGAGAACACAATTTCTTTTCATTTGTAAAATACACTGCATCCATATATATTGGGGATTTTACTAGCAATAACTCGGAATTACAGTGAAATTTGCAGGATCTTCTAACCGTCACTAGGAAACAGACTGAGAAACAAGAGTAAAACTTCCTATGCACACTTTCCTCTTTGCTAAGATGAACGAAATTCTCTCCACTTGCTCAGTTCTGAGAGATAAGTGTGTGTGAAAGCCATACGTCCTCTATCTTGTTGGAAAAAAAGTTTCTTCTAAGTTGCAAGCTACACTCCATCCATACATTTGGGGAAGTACTACATCGAACTTGGGTTTTAAAGTGAAAACGGCAGGAACTTCAAACCGGCTCTAGGAAACCAGACTGAGAAACCACACTAAAATTTTATCCTGCAAACCGTTCCATTTGTGCTAGATGAACGAACGTCTCTCCACATCCTCAGTTCTTAGAGTTCCGTGTGTGGTGAAAGGCGTACTTCAACTTTATTGTAGAGAAAAATAGTTTCTTTTCAATATGCAAACTACACTCCATCCATATATATGCTTAACTTCTAGCTCCATACTCTGTATTTCAGTGACAAATGAAGGAACTTCAAACCGGCACTAGGAAACAGAATGCGAAACAAGAAAAATTGTTTATCCTGCCACCCGATCCCTTTGTGATAGATGAACGAACGTCTCTCAACATGCTCAGTTCTGAGAGATAAGTGTGTGTGCAAGCCGTACTTCACCTAGCTTGTTGGGAAAACAAAGTTTCTTTTCAGTTGCAAACTACACTCCATCCATATATTTGGGGAAGTACTACATCCAACTTGGTTTTACAGTGAAAACTGCAGGAACTTCAAACTGGCTCTAGGAATCAGATTGAGAATCCACACTAAAATTTTATCCTGCAAATCCTTCCCTTTGTGCTTGTTGAACGAACGTCTAATACATGCTTATTTCAGAGAGTTAACTGTGTGTGAAAGCCGACCTTCAACTAAATATTTGGGAACACAAGTGTCTGTTCAGTTGCATACAACACTCCATCCATATATATGGGGAGGTACTAGCTCCAAATCGCTTTTACAGTGAAAATTGCAGGAACATGAAACCGGTATTAGGAAACAGACTGAGAAACCATAGTAAAAAATTCTCCAGCAACCCGTTCACTACGTGCTTGATGAACGAACTTCTCTCCAAATGCTCAGTTCTGAGAGATAATATGTTTGTGAAAGCCGTCCTTCACCTAGATTGTTGGGAACACAAAAGATCTTTTCAGTTGCAAACAACACTCCATCCATATATATGGGGAATTACTAGCTCCAACTCGGTTTTACAGTGAAAACTGCAGGAAAAACAAACCAGCAGTAGGAAACAGACTGAGAAACCAGACTAAAAGTTTCCCTGCATACCGTTCTTTTTGTGCTAGATAAACGAAAGTCTCTAAACTATGTCTTTTCTGAGAGGTAAGTGTTTGTGAAAGCCGGCATTCACCTAGCTTCTTGGGAACACAAGTTTCTTTTCAGTTGCAAACTACACTGCATCAATATATATAGGTTGTAGTACAAGCTCCAAATCGGATTTAAATTCAAAAATGCAGGAACTAGAATGCGGTACTAAGAAACAGACTTAGAAACCAGACTAATAGTTTCTCCTGCAACCCGTTCCCGTTGTGCTAGATGAACGAACGTCTCACCACATGCTCAGTTCTGAGAGATAAGTGTGTGTGAATGCCGTCCTTCATACATCTTTTTATGAACACAAAGTTTTATTCAGTTGAAAACTACACTCCATGCATATATATGGGTAGGTACTAGCTCCAACTAGGTTTTACAATGTAAACTGCAGGAACTTCTAAACGGTACTAGGAACAGACTGAGAAACCAGACTAAAAGCTTCCCTGCAAACTTTTCCCTTGTGCTAGATGAACGTACGTCCTCACATGCTCTGTTTCTGAGAGATAAGTGCGTGTGAATGCGGAACATCATATATCTTTTTATGAACACAAAATTTCATTCAGTTGCAAACTACACTCCATCCATATAATGGGGTTGAACTAGCTCAAAATCACTTTTACAATGAAAATTGCAGGAACATCAAACCGTCGCTAGGAAAACAGAAGGGGAAACCAGACCAAAATTTTCTCCTGCTAAACGTTCCCTTTGTGCTAGATGAACGAACGTTTCTACACATGCTCATTTCATAGATATAAGTGTGTGTGAAAGCTGTCCTCTACCTAGCTAGTTTGGGAACACAAAGTGTCTTTTCTTTAGCAAATACAGTCCATCAATATATAGGGATGTAATAGCACCAACTCTGTTTTACAGTGAAAACTGTATGAAATTCAAACCAGCACTAGGTAACAGACTGAGTAACCAGAAAAATTGTTTCTCCTGCAACCCGTTCCTTTTGGCTAAATGAACGAAACTCGATCCACTAGCTCAGTTCTGAGAGATAATTGTGTGTGAATGCTGTCCTTCACATAGCTTGTTGGGCACACAAAGATCTTTTCTGTTGCAACTAACTACACTCCATCCATATATATGGGGAGGTACTAGCTACAAATCGATTTTACAGTGAAAACTGCAGGAACTTCACTGGCACTAAGAAACAGACTGAGAAACCAGAGTAAAAATTCTCCATGCAACACGTTCTCTATGTGCTAGATGAACGAAATTCTCTCCAAATGCTCACTTCTCAGAGATAATGTGATTGTGAAAGCCGTCCTTCATCTAGATTGTTGGAACACAAATTTCTTTTCAGTTGTAAGTACAATCCATCCATATATGTGGGTAGGTACTAGCTCCAACACTGAATTTCAGTGAAAATGGCAGGAACTTCAAAACGGCACGAGGAACAGACTGAGAAATCAGATTAAACGTTTCCCTTGCAACCTGTTCCCTTTGTGCTACATAACGAACGTCTCTCCACATGCTCATTTTGAGAGATATTGTGTGTGAAAGCCGTGTTACACCTATATTCTTGGAACAAAGAGTCTTTTCAGTTGTAAACGACACACCATCCATTTATATGGGATGTAGTAGATCCAATCGATTTTACAGCAGTGAAAATTGCAGGAACTTCAAACCGGCACTAGGATACAGACTGAGAAAACAAGACTAAAAGTTTTCTCCTGAAAACCGTTCCCTTTGTGCTAGATGAATGAACGTCTCCCCACACGCTCATTTCAGAGATATAAGTGTGGATGAAAGGCCGAACTTCACCTAGCTTGTTGGGAAACACAAAGTTTCTTTTCATTTGCTACTCACTCTCCTTCCATTTATATGGGGATATATTAGTTTCAAATCGCTTTTTAAAATTGAAAATTGCAGGAACTTCTTATCGGCACTAGGAACAGACCTGAGATACCAGATTAAAATTTCTCCTGAAATCCGTACCCCTTTGTGCTAGATGAACGAACGTCCCTCCACATGCTCAATTCTGAGAGATAATTGTGTGAGGAAGCCTTCCTTCATATATTTTGTTATGAACACAAAGTTTCTTTCAGTTGAAAAGTACAATCCATCATATATAATGGGAGGTAGTAGCTCCAACTCGGTGTTACAGTGAAAACTGCAGGAAAGTTCAAACCATGCACTAGTAAACGGACTGAGAAACCAGAGTAAAGTTTCTCCTGCAACCCGTTCCCTTTGTACTAGATGAACGAACGTCTCTCCCAATGCTCAGTTCTGAGAGTTAAGTGTGTGTAAAGCCTTCCTTCACAGCTTGTAGGGAAAACAAAGTTTCTATTCAGTTGCAAAACTACAATGCATCTATATATATAGGGTGGGTACTAGCTCCAACTCGGTTTACAGTTGAAAACTGCAGGAAATTCAAACCGGCACTAGGAGAAAAGGCTGAGAACCAGACTAAAAGTTTCTCCTGCAAACAGTTCCCTTTGTGCTTGTTAAATGAACGTCTCTCCACATGCTCATTTCTGAGAGAAATTTGTGTGAAAGCCGTCCTTCACTTAAATAGTTGGGAACACAAAGTGTCTTTTCAGTTGCAAACTACACTCCATCCATATAACTGGGGAGGTATCAGCTCCAACTCTGTTTTATAGTGAATACTGCAGAAACTTCAATCCGACACTAGGAAACAGACTGAGAAACCAGAGTAAAAGATTTCCCTGCAACCCGTTCACTATGTGCTAGATGAACGAATTTCTCTCCAAATGCTGATTTCTCAGAGATAATGTGTTTCTGAAAGCCGTACTTCACCTAGATTTTTGGGAACACAAAGTTTCTATTCAGTTGTAAGCTACACTCCATTCATATATGTTGGTAGGTACTAGCTCCAACACTGAATTTCAGTGAAAATTGCAGGAAATTCAAACCGGCACAAGGAAACAGACTGAGAAAGCAGACTAAAAGTTTCCCCTGCAACACGTTCAATTTGTGCTAGATGAACGAACGACTCTCCACATGCTCTGTTCTGAGAGATAATTGTGTGTGCAAGCCGTCCTTCCGCAAGCTTTTTCGGATAACAAAGTTTCTTTCAGTTGCAATCTGCACAACAGCCATATATATGGGGAGGTACAAGCTCCAACTAGGATTTACAGTGAATTCATCAAGAAATTCAACCCAGCACTAGGAAACACACTGAGGAAACCAGACTAATGTTTTCCCCTGCAAACCGTTCCCTTTGTGCTAGATGAACCAACGTCTCTCCACATGATAATTTCAGAGATATATGTTTGTATGTAAGCCGTCCTTCACCTGGCTTTTTGGGAACACAAAATGTCTTTCAGTTGCAAACTACACTGCATCCATATATATGGGGAGGTACGAGCAACTACTCTGTTTTACAGTGGAAAAGTACAGGAACTTCAATTCGGCACTAGGAAACAGACTGAGAAACCAGACGAAAAGTTTCTCCTGGAACACGTTCCATTTGTGCTACATGAACGAACGTCTCTACCCATGCTCCATTTCATAGACATAAGTGTGTGTGAAAGCTGTCCTCTACCTAGCTTGTTGGGAAAACAAAGTGTCTTTTCTTTAGCAAAATACATTCCATCAATATATATAGGGAGGTAATAGCTCCAACTCTGTTTTACAGTGAAAACTGTATGAACTTCAAACCAGCACTAGGTAACAGACTGAGAAATCAGAAAAATTTTTCCTCCTGCAACCCGTTCTTTTTGTGCTAAATGAACGAAAGTCGCTCCAATAGCTCAGTTCTGAGAGATAATTGTGTGTGAATGCCGTCCTTCACATAGCTTGTTGGGTATACAAAGTTTCTTTTCTGTTGCAATCTACACTCCATCCATATATATGGGGAGGTACTAGCTACAAATTTTTACAGTGAAAACTGCAGGAACTTCAAACTGGCACTAAGAAACAGACTGAAAAACCAGAGTAAAAATTCTCATGCAACACGTTCTCTATGTGCTAGATGAACGAAATTCTCTCCAAATGCTCACTTCTCAGAGGGTAATGTGTTTGGTGAAAGCCGTCCTTCACCTAGATTGTTTGGAACACAAAGTTTCTTTTCAGTTGTAAGCTACAATCCATCCATATATGTGGGTAGGTACAAGCTCCAACACTGAATTTCAGTGAAAATGGCAGGAACTTCAAAACGGCACAAGGAAACAGACTGAGAAATCAGATTAAACGTTTCCCTTGCAACCTGTTCCCTTTGTGCTACATGAACGAACGTCTCTCCATATGCTCAGTTCTGAGAAATATTGTGTGTGAAAGCCGTGTTTCACCTATATTCTTGGGAACACAATGAGTCTTTTCAGTTGTAAATGACACACCATCCATTTATATGGGGATGTAGTAGATCCAAATCGATTTTACAGTGAAAATTGCAGGAACTTCAAAACGGCACTAGGACACAGACTGAGAAAACGGACAAAAAGTTTCTCCTGAAAACCTTTCCCTTTGTGCTAGATGAATGAACGTCTCCCCACATGCTCATTTCAGAGATATAAGTGTGTATGAAAGCCGACATTCACCTAGCTTGTTGGGAACACAAAGTTTCTTTTCAGTTGCAAACTACACTCCATCCATTTATATGGGGATATATTAGTTCCAAATCGCTTTTAAATTGAAAATTGCAGGAACTTCTTATCTGCACTAGAAAACAGACTGAGAAACCAGATTAAAACTTTCTCCTGCAACCCGTTCCCTTTGTGCTAGATGAACGAACGTCCCTCCACATGCTCAATTCTGAGAGATAATTGTGTGAGGAAGCCGTCCTTCATATATTTTGTTATGAACACAAAGTTTCTTTCATTTGAAAAGTACAATCCATCCATATATAATGGGAGGTAGTAGCTCCAACTCGGTGTTACAGTGAAAACTGCAGGAAATTCAAACCTGCACTACGAAATGGACTGAGAAACCAGAGTAAAAGTTTCTCCTGCAACCCGTTCCCTTTGTGCTAGATGAACGAACGTCTCTCCAAATGCTCAGTTCTGAGAGTTAAGTGTGTGTGAAAGCCTTCCTTCACCAAACTTGTAGGGAAAACAAAGTTTCTATTCAGTTGCAAACTACAATGCATCTATATATATATAGGGTGGTACTAGCTCCATCTCGGTTTTACAGTGAAAACTGCAGGAAATTCAAACCGGCACTAGGAGAAAGGCTGAGAACCAGACTAAAAGTTTCTCCTGCAAACCGTTCCCTTTGTGCTTGTTGAATGAACGTCTCTCCACATGCTCATTTCTGAGAGAATTTTGTGTGAAAGCCGTCTGTCACTTAAATAGTTGGGAACACAAAGTGTCTTTTCAGTTGCAAATTACACTCCATCCATATAACTGGGGAGGTATCAGCTCCAACTCTCTTTTATAGTGAATACTGCAGGAACTTCAATCCGACACTTGGAAACAGACTGAGAAACCAGAGTAAAAGATTTCCCTGCAACCCGTTCACTATGTGCTAGATGAACGAACTTCTCTCCAAATGCTGAGTTCTCAGAAATAATGTGTTTCTGAAAGCCGTACTTCACCTAGATTGCTGGGAACACAAAGTTTCTTTTCAGTTGTAAGCTACACTCCATTCATATATGTTGGTAGGTACTAGCTCCAACACTGAATTTCAGTGAAAATTGCAGGAAATTCAAACCGGCACAAGGAAACAGACTGAGAAACCAGAAAAAACGTTTATCCTGCAACTCGTTCCCTTTGTGCTAGATGAACGAAAGACTCTCCACATGCTCTGTTCTGAGAGATAAATGTGTGTGAAAGCCGTTCTTCACCTAGCTTCTTGGGAACACAAAGTTTCTTTTCAGTTGCAATCTACACTCCATCCATATATATGGGGAAGTAGTAGCTCCAAATCGCTTTTGCAGTGAAAATTGCAGGAACTTCAATCCGGCACTAGGAAACAGACTGAGAAACCAGACTGAAAGTTTCCCCTGCAACAAGTTCACTTTGAGCTAGATGAACGAACGGCTCTCCACATGCTCTGTTCTGAGAGATAATTGTGTGTGCAAGCCGTCCTTCCGCAAGCTTTTTCGGATAACAAAGGTTTCTTTCAGTTGCAATCTGCACAACAGCCATATAAATGGGGAGGTACAAGCTCCATCTAGGATTTACAGTGAATACATCAAGAAATTCAACCCAGCACTAGGAAACAAACTGAGAAACCAGACTAATGTTTTCCCCTGTAAACCGTTCCCTTTGTGCTAGATGAACCAACGTCTCTCCACATGATCATTTCAGAGATATATGTTTGTATGTAAGCCGTACTTCACCTAGCTTTTTGGGAACACAAAGTGTCTTTCAGTTGCAAACTACTCTGCATCCATATATATGGGGAGGTACGAGCTCCAACTCTGTTTTACAGTGAAAAGTACAGGAACTTCAACCCGGCACTAGGAAACAGACTGAGAAACCAGACTAAAAGTTTCTCCTGCAACCCGTTCCATATGTGCTAGATGAACGAACGTCTCACCACATGCTCAGTTCTGAGAGATAAGTGTGTGTGAAAGCCGTACTTCATATATTTTCTTATGAAAACAAAGTTTCATTCAGGTGCATACTACACCCCATGCATATATATGGGTAGGTACAAGGTCCAACTAGGTTTTACAATGTTAACTGCAGAATCTTCTACCCGGCACTAGGAAACAGACTGAGAAAACATTCTAAAAGTTTCTTTTGCAAATCATTCCCTTTGTGCTAGTTGAATGAAAGTCTCCCAACATGCTCAGTTCTGAGAGATAAGTGTGTGTGAAAGCCTTCCTCCCAATAGCATGATATGAACACAAATTTTCTTTCAGTTTCAAAATAGAATCCATCCATATATATGGGTAAGTACTAGCTCCAACTCGGTTTTACAGTGAAAACTGCAGGAACTTCAAACAAGCACTAGGAAACAGACTGAGAATCCAGACTGAAGTTTCCCCTGCTACCCGTTCCCTTTGTGCTAGTTGAACGAACGTATCTCCACATGCTCATTTCTGAGAGATAACTGTGTGTGAAAGCCGTTCTTCAAATAAAGAGTTGGGGAAACAAAGTGTCTCTTCAGTTGCAAACTACAATCCATCCATATATATGGGGAGGTACAATCTCCAAATCTCTTTTACAGTGAAATTTGCAGGAACATCTAACCGGCACTAGGAAACAGACTGAGAAACCAGAGTAAAAGTTTCACCTGCAACCCTTTCCCTTTGTGCTAGATGAACGAACGTCTGTCCACATGCTCAGTTCTGAGAGATAAGTGTGTGTGAAAGCCGTACTTCACCTAGCTTGTTGGGCACAAATAGTTTCTTTTCAGATGCAAACTACACTCCATCCATACATATGGGGAGGTACTAGCTCCAACTCCGTTTTACAGTGAAAACTGCAGGAACTTCAAACCGGCACTAGGAAACCGACTGAGAAACCAGAGTAAAAGTTTCACCTGCAACGCTTTCCCTTTGTGCTAGATGAACGAACGTCTGTCCACATGCTCAGTTCTGAGAGATAAGTGTGTGTGAAAGCCTAACTTCACCAAGTTTGTAGGGAACACAAAGTTTCTATTCAGTTGCCAACTAACCTCCATCTGTATATATATGGGTAGGTACTAGCTCCAAATCTGTTTTACAGTGAAAACTGCAGGAACATGAAACCGGCACTAGGAAACAGACTGAGAAACCATAGTAAAAGTTTCTCCTGCAACCCGTTCACTACGTGCTAAATGAACGAACTTCTCTCCAAATGCTCAGTTCTGAGAGATAATGTGCTTGTGAAGGCCGTCCTTCACCTAGATTGTTGGGAACACAAAGTTTCTTTTCAGTTCAAACATCACTCCATCCATATATATGGGGAGGTACTAACTCCAACTAGGTTTTACAATGTAAACTGAAAGAACTTCAAACCGTCACTAGGAAACAGACTGAGAAAACAGAGTAAAAGTTTCTCCTGCAAACCGTTCCCTTTGTGCTAGATGAAAAAACGTCTCTCCACATGCTCATTTCTGAGAGATAAGTGTGTGTGAAAGCCATACTTCCTCTATCTTGTTTGGAAAACAAAGTTTTTTCTCAGTTGCAAACTACATTCCATCCATATATATGGTCATGTAAAAGCTCCAATTCGGTTTTACAGTGAAAACTGCAGGATCTTCAAACCAGCAAAAGGATATGGACTGAGAATCCACAAAGAATGTTTCTACTGCAAAACTTTCCTTTTGTGCTAGATGAACGAAAGTCTCTCCACATGCTCAGTTCTGAGAGAAAAGTGTGTGTGAAAGCCGTCCTTCACCTACCTTGTTGGGAACACAAAGTTTCTTTTCAGTTGCAAGCTACACTCCATCGATATATATGGGGAGGTACCAGCTTAAAATCAATTTTACAGTGAAACCTGCAGGAAATTCAAACCAGCCCTAGGAAACAGACTGAAAATCCAGACTAAAATTTTCTCCTGCAAACAGTTCCATTTGTGCTAGATGAACGAACTTCTCTCCACATGCTCAGTTCTTAGAGATATGTGTGTGTGAAAGGCGTACTTCAACTTTATTGTATAGAAAATAAGTTTCTTTTCATATGCAAACTACACTCCATCCATATATATGCTTAACTTCTAACTCCAACTCTGTATTTCAGTGACAAATGAAGGTACTTCAAAACGGCACTAGGGAACAGAATGAGAAACAAGACAAATTGTTTATCCTGCCACCCAATCCCTTGTGATAGTTGAACGAACGTCTCTCAACATGCTCAGTTCTGAGAGATAAGTGTGTGTGAAAGCCGTCCTTCACCTAGCTTGTTGGGAAAACAGAGTTTCTTTTCAGTTGCAAACTACACTCCATCCATATATTTGGGGAAGTACTACATCCAACTTGGTTTTTTCAGTGAAAACTGCAGGAAATTCAAACCGGCTCTAGGAAACAGACTGAGAACCACACTAAAATTTTATCCTGCAAATCCTTCCCTTTGTGCTAGTTGAACGAACGTCTATCAACATGCTTATTTCAGAGAGATAACTGTGTGTGAAAGCCGACCTTCAACTAAATAGTTGGGAACACAAGTGTCTGTTCAGTTGCATACTACACTCCATCCATATATATGGGGAGGTACTAGCTCCAAATCGAAAATTGCAGGAACATGAAACCGGCATTAGGAAACAGACTGAGAAACCATAGTAAAAGTTTCTCCAGCAACCCGTTCACTACGTGCTTGATGAACGAACTTCTCTCCAAATGCTCAGTTCTGAGAGATAATATGTTTGTGAAAGCCGTCCTTCATCTAGATTGTTGGGAACACAAAGGTTCTTTTCAGTTGCATACAACACTCCATCCATATATATGGGGAGTTACTAGCTCCAACTCGGTTTTACAGTGAAAACTGCAGGAAAAACAAACCGGCACTAGGAAACAGACTAAGAAACCAGACTAAAAGTTTCCCTGCATCCCGTTCCTTTTGTGCTAGATAAACGAAAGTCTCTCCACTATCTCTGTTCTGAGAGGTAATTGTTTGTGAAAGCTGTCATTCATCTAGCTTCTTGGGAACACAAAGTTTCTTTTCAGTTGCAAACTACACTGAATCAATATGTATAGTTGTAGTACAAGCTCCAAATCGGATTTAAAGTGAAAAATGCAGGAACTAGAAAGCGGTATTAAGAAACAGACCGGGAAACCAGACTAAAACTTTCTCCTGCAACCCGTTCCCGTTGTGCTAGATGAACGAACGTCTCACCACATGCTCAGTTCTGAGAGATAAGTGTGTGTGAATGCCGTCATTCATATATCTTTTTATGAACACAAAGTTTTATTCAGTTGCAAACTACACTCCATGCATATATATGGGTAGGTACTAGCTCCAACTAGGTTTTACAATGTAAACTGCAGGAACTTCTAACCGGTACTAGGAAACAGACTGAGAAACCAGACTAAAAGTTTCCCTGCAAACTTTTCCCTTCTTCAAGATGAACGAACGTCTCTCCACATGCTCTGATCTGAGAGATAAGTGTGTGTGAATGCCGTCATTCATATATCGTTTTATGAACACATAGTTTCATTCAGTTGCAAACTACACTCCATCTATATATATGGGGTTGAACTAGCTCCAAATCGCTTTTACAGTGAAAATTGCAGGAACATCCAAACGGCGCTAGGAAACAGACTGGGAAACCAGGCTAGAATTTTCTCCTGCTAAACGTTCCCTTTGTGCTAGATGAACGAATGTCTCTACACATGCTCATTTCATAGATATAAGTGTGTGTGGAAGCTGTCCTCTACCTAGCTTGTTGGGAACACAAAGTGTCTTTTCTTTTGCAAACTACACTCCATCCATCTATATAGGGAGGTAATAGCCCCAACTCTGTTTTACAGTGAAAACTGTATGAACTTCAATCCAGCACTAGGTAACAGACTGAGAAACCAGAAAAATTGTTTCTCCTGCCACCCGTTCCTTTTGTGCTAAACGAATGAAAGTCGCTCCACTAGCTCAGTTCTGAGAGATAATTGTTTGTGAATGCCGTCCTTCACATAGCTTGTTGGGCACACAAAGTTTCTTTTCTGTTGCAAACAACACTCCATCCATTTATATGGGGAGGTACTAGCTCCAAATCGATTTTACAGTGAAAACTGCAGGAACTTCAAACTGGCACTAAGAAACAGACTGAGAAACCAGAGTAAAAATTCTCATGCAACACGTTCTCTATGTGCTAGATGAACGAAATACTCTCCAAATGTTCACTTCTCAGAGATAATGTGTTTGTGAAAGCCGTCCATCATCTAGATTGTTGAGAACACAAAGTTTCTTTAAAGTTGTAAGCTACACTCCATCCATAAAAGTGGGTAGGTACTAGCTCCAACACTGAATTTCAGTGAAAATGGCAGGAACTTCAAAACGGCACAAGGAAACAGACTGAGAAATCAGATTAAACGTTTCCATTGCAACCTGTTCCCTTTGTGCTACATGAACGAACGTCTCTCCACATGCTCATTTCTGAGAGATACTGTGTGTGAAAGCCGTGTTTCACCTATATTCTTGGGAACACAAAGAGTCTTTTCAGTTGTAACCGACACACCGTCCATTTATATGGGGATGTAGTAGATCCAAATCACTTTTACAGTGAAAATTGCAGGAACTTCAAACCGGCTCTAGGATACAGACTGAGAAAACAGACTAAAGGTTTCTCCTCAAAACCGTTCCCTTTGTGCTAGATGAATGAACGTCTCCCCACATGCTCATTTCAGAGATATAAATGTGTATGAAAGCCGAACTTCACCTAGATTGTTGGGAACACAAAGTTTCTTTTCAGTTGCAAACTACACTCCATCCATTTATATGGGGATATATAAGTTCCAAATCGCTTTTAATTGAAAATTGCAGGAACTTTTTATCTGCACTAGGAAACAGACTGAGAAACCAGATTAAAACTTTCACCTGCAATCCGTACCATTTGTGCTAGATGAACGAACGTCCCTCCACATGCTCAATTCTGAGAGATAAATGTGTGAGGAAGCCGTCCTTCATATATTTTGTTATGAACACAAAGTTTCTTTCATTTGAAAAGTACAATCCATCCATATATAATGGGAGGTAGTAGCTCCAAGTCGGTGTTACAGTGAAAACTGCAGGAAATTCAAACCTGCACTAGGAAACGGACTGAGAAACCAGAGTAAAAGTTTCTCCTGCAACCCGTTCCCTTTGTACTAGATGAACGAACGTCACTCCACATGCTCAGTTCTGAGAGTTAAGTGTGAGTGAAAGCCTTCCTTCACCAAGCTTGTAGGGAAAACAAAGTTTCTATTCAGTTGCAAACTACAATGCATCTATATATATATAGGGTGGTACTAGCTCCAACTCGGATTTACAGTGAAAACTGCAGGAAATTCAAACCGGCAGTAGGAAAAAGCTGAGAAACCAGACTAAAAGATTCTCCTGCAAACCGTTCCCTTTGTGCTTGTTGAATGAACGTCTCTCCACGTGCTCATTTCTGAGAGAAGTTTGTGTGAAAGCCGTCCTTCACTTAAATAGTTGGGAACACAAAGAGTCTTTTCAGTTGCAAACTACACTCCATCCATATAACTGGGGAGGTATCAGCTTCAACTCTGTATTATAGTAAATACTGCAGGAACTTCAATCCGACACTAGGAAACAGACTGAGAAACCAGAGTAAAACATTTCCCTGCAACCCGTTCACTATGTGCTAGATGAACGAACTTCTCCACAAATGCTGAGTTCTCAGAGAAAATGTGTTTGTGAAAGCCGTACTTCACCTAGATTGTTGGGAACACAAAGTTTCTTTTCAGTTGTAAGCTACACTCCATTCATATATGTTGGTAGGTACTAGCTCCAACACTGAATTTCAGTGAAAATTGCAGGAACTTCAAACCGGCACAAGGAAACAGACTGAGAAACCAGACAAAACGTTTATCCTGCAACTCGTTCCCTTTGTGCTAGATGAACGAAAGACTCTCCACATGCTCTGTTCTGAGAGATAAGTGTGTCTGAAAGCCGTTCTTCACCTAGCTTCTTGGGAACACAAAGTTTCTTTTCAGTTGCAAACTACACTCCATCCATATATATGGGGAGGTAGTAGCTCCAAATCGCTTTTGCAGTGAAAATTGCAGGAATTTCATTCCGGCACTAGGAATCAGACTGAGAAAGCAGACTAAAAGTTTCCCCTGCAACACTTTCCCTTTGTGCTAGAGGAATGAACGACTCTCCACATGATCTGTTCTGAGAGATAATTGTGTGTGTAAGCCGTTCTTCCGCAAGCTTTTTCGGATAACAAAGTTTCTTTCAGTTGAAATCTGCACTACAGCCATATATATGGGGAGGTACAAACTCCAACTAGGATTTACAGTGAATACATCAAGAAATTCAACCCAGTACTAGGAAACACACTGAGAAACCAGACTAAGATTTTCCCCTGCAAACCTTTCCCTTTGTGCTAGATGAACCAACGTCTCTCCACATGATCATTTCAGAGATATATGTTTGTATGTAAGCCGTCCTTCACCTAGCTTTTTGGGAACACAATGTATCTTTTCAGTTGCAAACTAAACTCATTCCATAAATATGGGGAGGTACTAGGTCCAACTCAGTTTTACAGTGAAAACTGCAGTAACTTCAAACCGGCACTAAGAAACAGACTGAGAAAACACACTTAAACTTTCTCCTGCAACCCGTTCCCTTTTGGCTAGATGAACGAACATCTCTACACATGTTCAGTTCTGAGAGATAAGTGTGTGTGAAAGCCTTCCTTCAACAAGCTTGTATGTAACACATAGTTTCTATTCAGTTGCAAACTACACTCCATTCTTATAGATGGATTGGTACTAACTCCAACTCGGGTTTACAGTGAAAACTGAAGGAAATTGAAACCGGCACTACGAAAAAGACTGAGTAACCAGAGTAAAAGTTTCTCCTGCATCCCGTTCTTTTTGTGCTAGATGAAAGAAAGTCGCTCCAATAGCTCAGTTCTGAGAGATAATTGTGTGTGAAAGCCGTCCTTCACATAGCTTGTTGGGCACACAAAGTTTCTTTTCTGTTGCAAACAACACTCCATCCATATATATGGGGAGGTACTAGCTACAAATCGATTTAACAGTGAAAACTGCAGGAACTTCAAAACGGCACTAAGAAATAGACTGAGAAACCAGAGTAAAAATTCCCTGCAACCCGTTCTCTATGTGCTAGATGAACGAAATTCTCCCCAAATGCTCAATTCTCAGAGATAATGTGTTTGTGAAAGCCGTCCTTCACCTAGATTGTTGGGAACACAAAGTTTCTTTCCAGTTGTAAACTACACTCCATCCATATATGTGGGTAGGTAGTAGCTCAAACACTGAATTTCAGTGAAAATGGCAGGAACTTCTAAACGGCACAAGGAAACAGACTGAGAAATCAGATTAAACGTTTCCATTGCAACCTGTTCCCTTTGTGCTACATGAACATACGTCTCTCCACATGCTCAGTTCTGAGAGATATTTTGTGTTAAAGCCTTGTTTCACCTATCTTCTTGGGAACACAAAGAGACTTTTCAGTTGTAAACTACACACCATCCATATATATGGGGATGTAGTAGATCCAAAAAGCTTTTACAATGAAAATTGCAGGAACTTCAAAACGGCACTAGGATACAGACTGAGAAAACAGACTAAAAGTTTCTCCTGAAAACCGTTCCCTTTGTGCTAGATGAATGAACGTCTCCCCACATGCTCATTTCAGAGATATAATTGTGTATGAAAGCCGACCTTCACCTAGCTTGTTGGGAACACAAAGTTTCTTTTCAGTTGCAAACTACACTCCATCCATTTATATGGGGATATATTAGTTCCAAATCACTTTTAAATTGAAAATTGCAGGAACTTCTTATCGGCACTAGGAAACAGACTGAGAAACCAGATTAAAAGTTTCTCCTGCAACCGGTTCCCTTTGTGCTAGATGAACGAACGTCCCTCCACATGCTCAATTCTGAGAGATAATAGTGTGAAGAAGCCTTCCTTCATATATTTTGTTATGAACACAAAGTTTCTTTCAGTTGAAAAGTACAATCCATCCATATATATGGGGAGGTAGTAGCTCCAACACGGTGTTACAGTGAAAACTGCAGGAAATTCAAACCTGCACTAGGAAACGGACTGAGAAACCAGAGTAAATGTTTCTCCTGCAACCCGTTCCCTTTGTGCTAGATGAACGAACGTCTCTCCACATGCTCAGTTCTGAGAGTTAAGTGTGTGTGAAAGCCTTCCTTCACCAAGCTTGTAGGGAAAACAAAGTTTCTATTCAGTTGCAAACTACAATGCATCTATATATATAGGGTGGTACTAGCTCCAACTCGGTTTTACAGTGAAAACTGCAGGAAATTCAAACCGGCACTAGGAAAAAGGCTGAGAAACCAGACTAAAAGTTTCTCCTGCAAACCGTTCCCTTTGTGCTTGTTGAATGAACGTCTCTCCACATGCTCATTTCTGAGAGAAACTTGTGTGAAAGCCGTCCTTCACCTACCTTGTTGGGAACACAAAGTTTCTTTTCAGTTGCAAGCTACACTCCATCGATATATATGGGGAGGTACCAGCTTAAAATCAATTTTACAGTGAAACCTGCAGGAAATTCAAACCAGCCCTAGGAAACAGACTGAAAATCCAGACTAAAATTTTCTCCTGCAAACAGTTCCATTTGTGCTAGATGAACGAACTTCTCTCCACATGCTCAGTTCTTAGAGATATGTGTGTGTGAAAGGCGTACTTCAACTTTATTGTATAGAAAAATAAGTTTCTTTTCATATGCAAACTACACTCCATCCATATATATGCTTAACTTCTAACTCCAACTCTGTATTTCAGTGACAAATGAAGGTACTTCAAAACGGCACTAGGAAACAGAATGAGAAACAAGACAAATTGTTTATCCTGCCACCCAATCCCTTTGTGATAGTTGAACGAACGTCTCTCAACATGCTCAGTTCTGAGAGATAAGTGTGTGTGAAAGCCGTCCTTCACCTAGCTTGTTGGGAAAACAGAGTTTCTTTTCAGTTGCAAACTACACTCCATCCATATATTTGGGGAAGTACTACATCCAACTTGGTTTTTTCAGTGAAAACTGCAGGAAATTCAAACCGGCTCTAGGAAACAGACTGAGAACCACACTAAAATTTTATCCTGCAAATCCTTCCCTTTGTGCTAGTTGAACGAACGTCTATCAACATGCTTATTTCAGAGAGATAACTGTGTGTGAAAGCCGACCTTCAACTAAATAGTTGGGAACACAAGTGTCTGTTCAGTTGCATACTACACTCCATCCATATATATGGGGAGGTACTAGCTCCAAATCGAAAATTGCAGGAACATGAAACCGGCATTAGGAAACAGACTGAGAAACCATAGTAAAAGTTTCTCCAGCAACCCGTTCACTACGTGCTTGATGAACGAACTTCTCTCCAAATGCTCAGTTCTGAGAGATAATATGTTTGTGAAAGCCGTCCTTCATCTAGATTGTTGGGAACACAAAGGTTCTTTTCAGTTGCATACAACACTCCATCCATATATATGGGGAGTTACTAGCTCCAACTCGGTTTTACAGTGAAAACTGCAGGAAAAACAAACCGGCACTAGGAAACAGACTAAGAAACCAGACTAAAAGTTACCCTGCATCCCGTTCCTTTTGTGCTAGATAAACGAAAGTCTCTCCACTATCTCTGTTCTGAGAGGTAATTGTTTGTGAAAGCTGTCATTCATCTAGCTTCTTGGGAACACAAAGTTTCTTTTCAGTTGCAAACTACACTGAATCAATATGTATAGTTGTAGTACAAGCTCCAAATCGGATTTAAAGTGAAAAATGCAGGAACTAGAAAGCGGTATTAAGAAACAGACCGGGAAACCAGACTAAAACTTTCTCCTGCAACCCGTTCCCGTTGTGCTAGATGAACGAACGTCTCACCACATGCTCAGTTCTGAGAGATAAGTGTGTGTGAATGCCGTCATTCATATATCTTTTTATGAACACAAAGTTTTATTCAGTTGCAAACTACACTCCATGCATATATATGGGTAGGTACTAGCTCCAACTAGGTTTTACAATGTAAACTGCAGGAACTTCTAACCGGTACTAGGAAACAGACTGAGAAACCAGACTAAAAGTTTCCCTGCAAACTTTTCCCTTCTTCAAGATGAACGAACGTCTCTCCACATGCTCTGATCTGAGAGATAAGTGTGTGTGAATGCCGTCATTCATATATCGTTTTATGAACACATAGTTTCATTCAGTTGCAAACTACACTCCATCTATATATATGGGGTTGAACTAGCTCCAAATCGCTTTTACAGTGAAAATTGCAGGAACATCCAAACGGCGCTAGGAAACAGACTGGGAAACCAGGCTAGAATTTTCTCCTGCTAAACGTTCCCTTTGTGCTAGATGAACGAATGTCTCTACACATGCTCATTTCATAGATATAAGTGTGTGTGGAAGCTGTCCTCTACCTAGCTTGTTGGGAACACAAAGTGTCTTTTCTTTTGCAAACTACACTCCATCCATCTATATAGGGAGGTAATAGCCCCAACTCTGTTTTACAGTGAAAACTGTATGAACTTCAATCCAGCACTAGGTAACAGACTGAGAAACCAGAAAAATTGTTTCTCCTGCCACCCGTTCCTTTTGTGCTAAACGAATGAAAGTCGCTCCACTAGCTCAGTT
Source organism: Camelus ferus (assembly GCF_009834535.1). Classification (NCBI taxonomy): domain Eukaryota; kingdom Metazoa; phylum Chordata; class Mammalia; order Artiodactyla; family Camelidae; genus Camelus; species Camelus ferus. The sequence continues at coordinate 4,985,542 of NC_045704.1, forward strand.
CTGAGAGATAATTGTTTGTGAATGCCGTCCTTCACATAGCTTGTTGGGCACACAAAGTTTCTTTTCTGTTGCAAACAACACTCCATCCATTTATATGGGGAGGTACTAGCTCCAAATCGATTTTACAGTGAAAACTGCAGGAACTTCAAACTGGCACTAAGAAACAGACTGAGAAACCAGAGTAAAAATTCTCATGCAACACGTTCTCTATGTGCTAGATGAACGAAATACTCTCCAAATGTTCACTTCTCAGAGATAATGTGTTTGTGAAAGCCGTCCATCATCTAGATTGTTGAGAACACAAAGTTTCTTTAAAGTTGTAAGCTACACTCCATCCATAAAAGTGGGTAGGTACTAGCTCCAACACTGAATTTCAGTGAAAATGGCAGGAACTTCAAAACGGCACAAGGAAACAGACTGAGAAATCAGATTAAACGTTTCCATTGCAACCTGTTCCCTTTGTGCTACATGAACGAACGTCTCTCCACATGCTCATTTCTGAGAGATATTGTGTGTGAAAGCCGTGTTTCACCTATATTCTTGGGAACACAAAGAGTCTTTTCAGTTGTAACCGACACACCGTCCATTTATATGGGGATGTAGTAGATCCAAATCACTTTTACAGTGAAAATTGCAGGAACTTCAAACCGGCTCTAGGATACAGACTGAGAAAACAGACTAAAGGTTTCTCCTCAAAACCGTTCCCTTTGTGCTAGATGAATGAACGTCTCCCCACATGCTCATTTCAGAGATATAAATGTGTATGAAAGCCGAACTTCACCTAGATTGTTGGGAACACAAAGTTTCTTTTCAGTTGCAAACTACACTCCATCCATTTATATGGGGATATATAAGTTCCAAATCGCTTTTAATTGAAAATTGCAGGAACTTTTTATCTGCACTAGGAAACAGACTGAGAAACCAGATTAAAACTTTCACCTGCAATCCGTACCATTTGTGCTAGATGAACGAACGTCCCTCCACATGCTCAATTCTGAGAGATAAATGTGTGAGGAAGCCGTCCTTCATATATTTTGTTATGAACACAAAGTTTCTTTCATTTGAAAAGTACAATCCATCCATATATAATGGGAGGTAGTAGCTCCAAGTCGGTGTTACAGTGAAAACTGCAGGAAATTCAAACCTGCACTAGGAAACGGACTGAGAAACCAGAGTAAAAGTTTCTCCTGCAACCCGTTCCCTTTGTACTAGATGAACGAACGTCACTCCACATGCTCAGTTCTGAGAGTTAAGTGTGAGTGAAAGCCTTCCTTCACCAAGCTTGTAGGGAAAACAAAGTTTCTATTCAGTTGCAAACTACAATGCATCTATATATATATAGGGTGGTACTAGCTCCAACTCGGTTTTACAGTGAAAACTGCAGGAAATTCAAACCGGCAGTAGGAAAAAAGCTGAGAAACCAGACTAAAAGATTCTCCTGCAAACCGTTCCCTTTGTGCTTGTTGAATGAACGTCTCTCCACGTGCTCATTTCTGAGAGAAGTTTGTGTGAAAGCCGTCCTTCACTTAAATAGTTGGGAACACAAAGAGTCTTTTCAGTTGCAAACTACACTCCATCCATATAACTGGGGAGGTATCAGCTTCAACTCTGTATTATAGTAAATACTGCAGGAACTTCAATCCGACACTAGGAAACAGACTGAGAAACCAGAGTAAAACATTTCCCTGCAACCCGTTCACTATGTGCTAGATGAACGAACTTCTCCACAAATGCTGAGTTCTCAGAGAAAATGTGTTTGTGAAAGCCGTACTTCACCTAGATTGTTGGGAACACAAAGTTTCTTTTCAGTTGTAAGCTACACTCCATTCATATATGTTGGTAGGTACTAGCTCCAACACTGAATTTCAGTGAAAATTGCAGGAACTTCAAACCGGCACAAGGAAACAGACTGAGAAACCAGACAAAACGTTTATCCTGCAACTCGTTCCCTTTGTGCTAGATGAACGAAAGACTCTCCACATGCTCTGTTCTGAGAGATAAGTGTGTCTGAAAGCCGTTCTTCACCTAGCTTCTTGGGAACACAAAGTTTCTTTTCAGTTGCAAACTACACTCCATCCATATATATGGGGAGGTAGTAGCTCCAAATCGCTTTTGCAGTGAAAATTGCAGGAATTTCATTCCGGCACTAGGAATCAGACTGAGAAAGCAGACTAAAAGTTTCCCCTGCAACACTTTCCCTTTGTGCTAGAGGAATGAACGACTCTCCACATGATCTGTTCTGAGAGATAATTGTGTGTGTAAGCCGTTCTTCCGCAAGCTTTTTCGGATAACAAAGTTTCTTTCAGTTGAAATCTGCACTACAGCCATATATATGGGGAGGTACAAACTCCAACTAGGATTTACAGTGAATACATCAAGAAATTCAACCCAGTACTAGGAAACACACTGAGAAACCAGACTAAGATTTTCCCCTGCAAACCTTTCCCTTTGTGCTAGATGAACCAACGTCTCTCCACATGATCATTTCAGAGATATATGTTTGTATGTAAGCCGTCCTTCACCTAGCTTTTTGGGAACACAATGTATCTTTTCAGTTGCAAACTAAACTCATTCCATAAATATGGGGAGGTACTAGGTCCAACTCAGTTTTACAGTGAAAACTGCAGGAACTTCAAACCGGCACTAAGAAACAGACTGAGAAAACACACTTAAACTTTCTCCTGCAACCCGTTCCCTTTTGGCTAGATGAACGAACATCTCTACACATGTTCAGTTCTGAGAGATAAGTGTGTGTGAAAGCCTTCCTTCAACAAGCTTGTATGTAACACATAGTTTCTATTCAGTTGCAAACTACACTCCATTCTTATAGATGGATTGGTACTAACTCCAACTCGGGTTTACAGTGAAAACTGAAGGAAATTGAAACCGGCACTACGAAAAAGACTGAGTAACCAGAGTAAAAGTTTCTCCTGCATCCCGTTCTTTTTGTGCTAGATGAAAGAAAGTCGCTCCAATAGCTCAGTTCTGAGAGATAATTGTGTGTGAAAGCCGTCCTTCACATAGCTTGTTGGGCACACAAAGTTTCTTTTCTGTTGCAAACAACACTCCATCCATATATATGGGGAGGTACTAGCTACAAATCGATTTAACAGTGAAAACTGCAGGAACTTCAAAACGGCACTAAGAAATAGACTGAGAAACCAGAGTAAAAATTCCCTGCAACCCGTTCTCTATGTGCTAGATGAACGAAATTCTCCCCAAATGCTCAATTCTCAGAGATAATGTGTTTGTGAAAGCCGTCCTTCACCTAGATTGTTGGGAACACAAAGTTTCTTTCCAGTTGTAAACTACACTCCATCCATATATGTGGGTAGGTAGTAGCTCAAACACTGAATTTCAGTGAAAATGGCAGGAACTTCTAAACGGCACAAGGAAACAGACTGAGAAATCAGATTAAACGTTTCCATTGCAACCTGTTCCCTTTGTGCTACATGAACATACGTCTCTCCACATGCTCAGTTCTGAGAGATATTTTGTGTTAAAGCCTTGTTTCACCTATCTTCTTGGGAACACAAAGAGACTTTTCAGTTGTAAACTACACACCATCCATATATATGGGGATGTAGTAGATCCAAAAAGCTTTTACAATGAAAATTGCAGGAACTTCAAAACGGCACTAGGATACAGACTGAGAAAACAGACTAAAAGTTTCTCCTGAAAACCGTTCCCTTTGTGCTAGATGAATGAACGTCTCCCCACATGCTCATTTCAGAGATATAATTGTGTATGAAAGCCGACCTTCACCTAGCTTGTTGGGAACACAAAGTTTCTTTTCAGTTGCAAACTACACTCCATCCATTTATATGGGGATATATTAGTTCCAAATCACTTTTAAATTGAAAATTGCAGGAACTTCTTATCGGCACTAGGAAACAGACTGAGAAACCAGATTAAAAGTTTCTCCTGCAACCGGTTCCCTTTGTGCTAGATGAACGAACGTCCCTCCACATGCTCAATTCTGAGAGATAATAGTGTGAGGAAGCCTTCCTTCATATATTTTGTTATGAACACAAAGTTTCTTTCAGTTGAAAAGTACAATCCATCCATATATATGGGGAGGTAGTAGCTCCAACACGGTGTTACAGTGAAAACTGCAGGAAATTCAAACCTGCACTAGGAAACGGACTGAGAAACCAGAGTAAATGTTTCTCCTGCAACCCGTTCCCTTTGTGCTAGATGAACGAACGTCTCTCCACATGCTCAGTTCTGAGAGTTAAGTGTGTGTGAAAGCCTTCCTTCACCAAGCTTGTAGGGAAAACAAAGTTTCTATTCAGTTGCAAACTACAATGCATCTATATATATAGGGTGGTACTAGCTCCAACTCGGTTTTACAGTGAAAACTGCAGGAAATTCAAACCGGCACTAGGAAAAAGGCTGAGAAACCAGACTAAAAGTTTCTCCTGCAAACCGTTCCCTTTGTGCTTGTTGAATGAACGTCTCTCCACATGCTCATTTCTGAGAGAAACTTGTGTGAAAGCCGTCCTTCACTTAAATAGTTGGGAACACAAAGTGTTTTTTCAGTTGCAAACTACACTCCATCCATATAACTGGGGAGGTATCAGCTCCAACTCTCTTTTATAGTGAATACTGCAGGAACTTCAATCCGACACTAGGAAACAGACAGAGAAACCAGAGTAAAAGATTTCCCTGTAACCCGTTCACTATGTGCTAGATGAACGAACTTCTCCCCAAATGCTGAGTTCTCAGAGATAATGTGTTTGTGAAAGCCGTACTTCACCTAGATTGTTGGGAACACAAAGATTCTTTTAAGTTGTAAGCTACACTCCATTCATATATGTTGGTAGGTAGTAGCTCCAACACTGAATTTCAGTGAAAATTGCAGGAACTTCAAACCGGCACTAGGAAACAGACTGAGAAATCAGACAAAACGTTTATCCTGCAACTTGTTCCCTTTGTGCTAGATGAACGAAAGACTCTCCACATGCACAGTTCTGAGAGATAAGTGTGTGCGAAAGCCGTACTTCATATATTTTGTTATGAAAACAAAGTTTCATTCAGGTGCAAACTACACCCCATGCATATATACGGGTAGTTACATGGTCCAACTAGGTTTTACAATGTTAACTGCAGAAACTTCTACCCGGCACTAGGAAACAGACTGAGAAAACTTTCTAAAAGTTTCTCTTGCAAATCATTCCCTTTGTGCTAGATGAACGAACGTCTCTCCACATGCTCTGTTCTGAGAGATAAGTGTGTGTGAATGCCGTCCTTCATATATCTTGTTATGAACACAAAGTTTCATTCAGTTGCAAAGTAGATTCCATGCATATATATGGGTAGGTAATAGCTCCAACTAGGTTTTACAAAGTAAACTGAAGGTACTTCAAACCGTCACTAGGTAACAGACTGAGAAAACAGAGTAAAAATTTCTCCTGCAAACCCTTCCCTTTGTGCTAGATGAACGAACGTCTCTCCACATGCTCTATTCTGAGAGATAAGTGTGTATGAAAGCCGTCCTTCACCTAGCTTCTTTGGAACACAAAGTTTATTTTCAGTTGCAAACTACAATATATCCATATATATAGGGGAAGTACAAGCTCCAACTCGGTTTTACAGTGTAAATTGCTAGAACAACAAAACGGCACTAAGAAATAGACTGAGAAACCAGACTAAATGTTTCTCCTGCATCCTGTTCCTTTTGTGCAAGTTGAATGATAGTCTCTCAATAAGCTCAGTTCTGAGAGGTAAGTGTGTGTGAAAGCCGTCCTTCACCTAGCTTGTTTTGCACAAATAGATACTTTTCAGATGCAAACTACACTATATCCATATATATGGGGAGGTACTAGCTCCAAATCGATTTTACACAGAAAACTGCAGGAACTTCAAACCGGCACTAAGAAACAGACTGAAAAAGCAGACTAAAATTTTCTCCTCCAAACCGTTCCTTTTGTGCTATATGAACGAACGTCTCTCCACATGCTCATTTCAAAGATATAAGTAAGTATGTAATCCATTCTTCACCTAGCTTTTTGGGAACACAATGTATCTTTTCAGTTGCAAACTAAACTCATTCCATAAATATGGGGAGGTACTAGGTCCAACTCAGTTTTACAGTGAAAACTGCAGGAACTTCAAACCGGCACTAAGAAACAGACTGAGAAAACACACTTAAACTTTCTCCTGCAACCCGTTCCCTTTTGGCTAGATGAACGAACATCTCTACACATGCTCAGGCCTGAGAGATAAGTGTGTGTGAAAGCCTTCCTTCAACAAGCTTGTATGTAACACATAGTTTCTATTCAGTTGCAAACTACACTCCATTCTTATAGATGGATTGGTACTAACTCCAACTCGGGTTTACAGTGAAAACTGAAGGAAATTGAAACCGGCACTATGAAAAAGACTGAGTAACCAGAGTAAAAGTTTCTCCTGCATCCCGTTCTTTTTGTGCTAGATGAAAGAAAGTCGCTCCAATAGCTCAGTTCTGAGAGATAATTGTGTGTGAAAGCCGTCCTTCACATAGCTTGTTGGGCACACAAAGTTTCTTTTCTGTTGCAAACAACACTCCATCCATATATATGGGGAGGTACTAGCTACAAATCGATTTAACAGTGAAAACTGCAGGAACTTCAAAACGGCACTAAGAAATAGACTGAGAAACCAGAGTAAAAATTCCCTGCAACCCGTTCTCTATGTGCTAGATGAATGAAATTCTCTCCAAATGCTCAATTCTCAGAGATAATGTGTTTGTGAAAGCCGTCCTTCACCTAGATTGTTGGGAACACAAAGTTTCTTTCCAGTTGTAAACTACACTCCATCCATATATGTGGGTAGGTAGTAGCTCAAACACTGAATTTCAGTGAAAATGGCAGGAACTTCAAAACGGCACAAGGAAACAGACTGAGAATTCAGATTAAATGATTCCATTGCAACCTGTTCCCTTTGTGCTACATGAACATACGTCTCTCCTCATGCTCAGTTCTGAGAGATATTTTGTGTTAAAGCCTTGTTTCACCTATCTTCTTGGGAACACAAAGAGACTTTTCAGTTGTAAACTACACACCATCCATATATATGGGGATGTAGTAGATCCAAAAAGCTTTTACAGTGAAAATTGCAGGAACTTCAAAACGGCACTAGGATACAGACTGAGAAAACAGACTAAAAGTTTCTCCTGAAAACCGTTCCCTTTGTGCTAGATGAATGAACGTCTCCCCACATGCTCATTTCAGAGATATAATTGTGTATGAAAGCCGACCTTCACCTAGCTTGTTGGGAACACAAAGTTTCTTTTCAGTTGCAAACTACACTCCATCCATTTATATGGGGATATATTAGTTCCAAATCACTTTTAAATTGAAAATTGCAGGAACTTCTTATCGGCACTAGGAATCAGACTGAGAAACCAGATTAAAAGTTTCTCCTGCAACCGGTTCCCTTTGTGCTAGATGAACGAACGTCCCTCCACATGCTCAATTCTGAGAGATAATAGTGTGAGGAAGCCTTCCTTCATATATTTTGTTATGAACACAAAGTTTCTTTCAGTTGAAAAGTACAATCCATCCATATATATGGGGAGGTAGTAGCTCCAACACGGTGTTACAGTGAAAACTGCAGGAAATTCAAACCTGCACCAGGAAACGGTCTGAGAAACCAGAGTAAATGTTTCTCCTGCAACCCGTTCCCTTTATGCTAGATGAAAGAACGTCTCTCCACATGCTCAGTTCTGAGAGTTAAGTGTGTGTGAAAGCCTTCCTTCACCAAGCTTGTAGGGAAAACAAAGTTTCTATTCAGTTGCAAACTACAATGCATCTATATATATATAGGGTGGTACTAGCTCCAACTCGGTTTTACAGTGAAAACTGCAGGAAATTCAAACCGGCTCTAGGAAAAAGGCTGAGAAACCAGACAAAAAGATTCTCCTGCAAACCGTTCCCTTTGTGCTTGTTGAATGAACGTCTCTCCACATGCTCATTTCTGAGAGAAATTTGTGTGAAAGCCGTCCTTCACTTAAATAGTTGGGAACACAAAGTGTCTTTTCAGTTGCAAACTACACTCCATCCATATAACTGGGGAGGTATCAGCTCCAACTCTCTTTTATAGTGAATACTGCAGGAACTTCAATCCGACACTAGGAAACAGACAGAGAAACCAGAGTAAAAGATTTCCCTGCAACCCGTTCACTATGTGCTATATGAACGAACTTCTCCCCAAATGCTGAGTTCTCAGAGATAATGTGTTTGTGAAAGCCGTACTTCACCTAGATTGTTGGGAACACAAAGATTCTTTTAAGTTGTAAGCTACACTCCATTCATATATGTTGGTAGGTAGTAGCTCCAACACTGAATTTCAGTGAAAATTGCAGGAACTTCAAACCGGCACTAGGAAACAGACTGAGAAACCAGACAAAACGTTTATCCTGCAACTCGTTCCCTTTGTGCTAGATGAACGAAAGACTCTCCACATGCACAGTTCTGAGAGATAAGTGTGTGCGAAAGCCGTACTTCATATATTTTGTTATGAAAACAAAGTTTCATTCAGGTGCAAACTACACCCCATGCATATATACGGGTAGTTACATGGTCCAACTAGGTTTTACAATGTTAACTGCAGAAACTTCTACCCGGCACTAGGAAACAGACTGAGAAAACTTTGTAAAAGTTTCTCTTGCAAATCATTCCCTTTGTGCTAGATGAACGAACGTCTCTCCACATGCTCTGTTCTGAGAAATAAGTGTGTGTGAATGCCGTCCTTCATATATCTTGTTATGAACACAAAGTTTCATTCAGTTGCAAAGTAGATTCCATGCATATATATGGGTAGGTAATAGCTGCAACTAGGTTTTACAAAGTAAACTGAAGGTACTTCAAACCGTCACTAGGTAACAGACTGAGAAAACAGAGTAAAAATTTCTCCTGCAAACCCTTCCCTTTGTGCTAGATGAACGAACGTCTCTCCACATGCTCTGTTCTGAGAGATAAGTGTGTATGAAAGCCGTCCTTCACCTAGCTTCTTGGGAACACAAAGTTTATTTTCAGTTGCAAACTACAATATATCCATATATATAGGGGAAGTACAAGCTCCAACTCGGTTTTGCAGTGTAAATTGCTAGAACAACAAAACGGCACTAAGAAATAGACTGAGAAACCAGACTAAATGTTTCTCCTGCATCCCGTTCCTTTTGTGCAAGTTGAATGATAGTCTCTCAATAAGCTCAGTTCTGAGAGGTAAGTGTGTGTGAAAGCCGTCCTTCACCTAGCTTGTTTTGCACAAATAGATACTTTTCAGATGCAAACTACACTATATCCATATATATGGGGAGGTACTAGCTCCAAATCGATTTTACACAGAAAACTGCAGGAACTTCAAACCGGCACTAAGAAACAGACTGAAAAAGCAGACTAAAATTTTCTCCTCCAAACCGTTCCTTTTGTGCTATATGAACGAACGTCTCTCCACATGCTCATTTCAAAGATATAAGTAAGTATGTAATCCATTCTTCACCTAGCTTTTTGGGAACACAATGTATCTTTTCAGTTGCAAACTAAACTCATTCCATAAATATGGGGAGGTACTAGGTCCAACTCAGTTTTACAGTGAAAACTGCAGGAACTTCAAACCGGCACTAAGAAACAGACTGAGAAAACACACTTAAACTTTCTCCTGCAACCCGTTCCCTTTTGGCTAGATGAACGAACATCTCTACACATGCTCAGGCCTGAGAGATAAGTGTGTGTGAAAGCCTTCCTTCAACAAGCTTGTATGTAACACATAGTTTCTATTCAGTTGCAAACTACACTCCATTCTTATAGATGGATTGGTACTAACTCCAACTCGGGTTTACAGTGAAAACTGAAGGAAATTGAAACCGGCACTACGAAAAAGACTGAGTAACCAGAGTAAAAGTTTCTCCTGCATCCCGTTCTTTTTGTGCTAGATGAAAGAAAGTCGCTCCAATAGCTCAGTTCTGAGAGATAATTGTGTGTGAAAGCCGTCCTTCACATAGCTTGTTGGGCACACAAAGTTTCTTTTCTGTTGCAAACAACACTCCATCCATATATATGGGGAGGTACTAGCTACAAATCGATTTAACAGTGAAAACTGCAGGAACTTCAAAACGGCACTAAGAAATAGACTGAGAAACCAGAGTAAAAATTCCCTGCAACCCGTTCTCTATGTGCTAGATGAATGAAATTCTCTCCAAATGCTCAATTCTCAGAGATAATGTGTTTGTGAAAGCCGTCCTTCACCTAGATTGTTGGGAACACAAAGTTTCTTTCCAGTTGTAAACTACACTCCATCCATATATGTGGGTAGGTAGTAGCTCAAACACTGAATTTCAGTGAAAATGGCAGGAACTTCTAAACGGCACAAGGAAACAGACTGAGAAATCAGATTAAACGTTTCCATTGCAACCTGTTCCCTTTGTGCTACATGAACATACGTCTCTCCACATGCTCAGTTCTGAGAGATATTTTGTGTTAAAGCCTTGTTTCACCTATCTTCTTGGGAACACAAAGAGACTTTTCAGTTGTAAACTACACACCATCCATATATATGGGGATGTAGTAGATCCAAAAAGCTTTTACAGTGAAAATTGCAGGAACTTCAAAACGGCACTAGGATACAGACTGAGAAAACAGACTAAAAGTTTCTCCTGAAAACCGTTCCCTTTGTGCTAGATGAATGAACGTCTCCCCACATGCTCATTTCAGAGATATAATTGTGTATGAAAGCCGACCTTCACCTAGCTTGTTGGGAACACAAAGTTTCTTTTCAGTTGCAAACTACACTCCATCCATTTATATGGGGATATATTAGTTCCAAATCACTTTTAAATTGAAAATTGCAGGAACTTCTTATCGGCACTAGGAAACAGACTGAGAAACCAGATTAAAAGTTTCTCCTGCAACCGGTTCCCTTTGTGCTAGATGAACGAACGTCCCTCCACATGCTCAATTCTGAGAGATAATAGTGTGAGGAAGCCTTCCTTCATATATTTTGTTATGAACACAAAGTTTCTTTCAGTTGAAAAGTACAATCCATCCATATATATGGGGAGGTAGTAGCTCCAACACGGTGTTACAATGAAAACTGCAGGAAATTCAAACCTGCACTAGGAAATGGACTGAGAAACCAGAGTAAATGTTTCTCCTGCAACCCGTTCCCTTTGTGCTAGATGAACGAACGTCTCTCCACATGCTCAGTTCTGAGAGTTAAGTGTGTGTGAAAGCCTTCCTTCACCAAGCTTGTAGGGAAAACAAAGTTTCTATTCAGTTGCAAACTACAATGCATCTATATATATATAGGGTGGTACTAGCTCCAACTCTGTATTACAGTGAAAACTGCAGGAAATTCAAACCGGCACTAGGAAAAAGGCTGAGAAACCAGACTAAAAGTTTCTCCTGCAAACCGTTCCCTTTGTGCTTGTTGAATGAACGTCTCTCCACATGCTCATTTCTGAGAGAAATTTGTGTGAAAGCCGTCCTTCACTTAAATAGTTGGGAACACAAAGTGTCTTTTCAGTTGCAAACTACACTCCATCCATATAACTGGGGAGGTATCAGCTCCAACTCTCTTTTATAGTGAATACTGCAGGAACTTCAATCCGACACTTGGAAACAGACAGAGAAACCAGAGTAAAAGATTTCCCTGCATCCGGTTCACTATGTGCTAGATGAACGAACTTCTCCCCAAATGCTGAGTTCTCAGAGATAATGTGTTTGTGAAAGCCGTACTTCACCTAGATTGTTGGGAACACAAAGATTCTTTTAAGTTGTAAGCTACACTCCATTCATATATGTTGGTAGGTAGTAGCTCCAACACTGAATTTCAGTGAAAATTGCAGGAACTTCAAACCGGCACTAGGAAACATACTGAGAAACCAGACAAAACGTTTATCCTGCAACTCGTTCCCTTTTTGCTAGATGAACGAAAGACTCTCCACATGCACAGTTCTGAGAGATAAGTGTGTGCGAAAGCCGTACTTCATATATTTTGTTATGAAAACAAAGTTTCATTCAGGTGCAAACTACACCCCATGCATATATACGGGTAGTTACATGGTCCAACTAGGTTTTACAATGTTAACTGCAGAAACTTCTACCCGGCACTAGGAAACAGACTGAGAAAACTTTGTAAAAGTTTCTCTTGCAAATCATTCCCTTTGTGCTAGATGAACGAACGTCTCTCCACATGCTCTGTTCTGAGAAATAAGTGTGTGTGAATGCCGTCCTTCATATATCTTGTTATGAACACAAAGTTTCATTCAGTTGCAAAGTAGATTCCATGCATATATATGGGTAGGTAATAGCTGCAACTAGGTTTTACAAAGTAAACTGAAGGTACTTCAAACCGTCACTAGGTAACAGACTGAGAAAACAGAGTAAAAATTTCTCCTGCAAACCCTTCCCTTTGTGCTAGATGAACGAAAGTCTCTCCACATGCTCTGTTCTGAGAGATAAGTGTGTATGAAAGCCGTCCTTCACCTAGCTTCTTGGGAACACAAAGTTTATTTTCAGTTGCAAACTACAATATATCCATATATATAGGGGAAGTACAAGCTCCAACTCGGTTTTGCAGTGTAAATTGCTAGAACAACAAAACGGCACTAAGAAATAGACTGAGAAACCAGACTAAATGTTTCTCCTGCATCCCGTTCCTTTTGTGCAAGTTGAATGATAGTCTCTCAATAAGCTCAGTTCTGAGAGGTAAGTGTGTGTGAAAGCCGTCCTTCACCTAGCTTGTTTTGCACAAATAGATACTTTTCAGATGCAAACTACACTATATCCATATATATGGGGAGGTACTAGCTCCAAATCGATTTTACACAGAAAACTGCAGGAACTTCAAACCGGCACTAAGAAACAGACTGAAAAAGCAGACTAAAATTTTCTCCTCCAAACCGTTCCTTTTGTGCTATATGAACGAACGTCTCTCCACATGCTCATTTCAAAGATATAAGTAAGTATGTAATCCATTCTTCACCTAGCTTTTTGGGAACACAATGTATCTTTTCAGTTGCAAACTAAACTCATTCCATAAATATGGGGAGGTACTAGGTCCAACTCAGTTTTACAGTGAAAACTGCAGGAACTTCAAACCGGCACTAAGAAACAGACTGAGAAAACACACTTAAACTTTCTCCTGCAACCCGTTCCCTTTTGGCTAGATGAACGAACATCTCTACACATGCTCAGGCCTGAGAGATAAGTGTGTGTGAAAGCCTTCCTTCAACAAGCTTGTATGTAACACATAGTTTCTATTCAGTTGCAAACTACACTCCATTCTTATAGATGGATTGGTACTAACTCCAACTCGGGTTTACAGTGAAAACTGAAGGAAATTGAAACCGGCACTACGAAAAAGACTGAGTAACCAGAGTAAAAGTTTCTCCTGCATCCCGTTCTTTTTGTGCTAGATGAAAGAAAGTCGCTCCAATAGCTCAGTTCTGAGAGATAATTGTGTGTGAAAGCCGTCCTTCACATAGCTTGTTGGGCACACAAAGTTTCTTTTCTGTTGCAAACAACACTCCATCCATATATATGGGGAGGTACTAGCTACAAATCGATTTAACAGTGAAAACTGCAGGAACTTCAAAACGGCACTAAGAAATAGACTGAGAAACCAGAGTAAAAATTCCCTGCAACCCGTTCTCTATGTGCTAGATGAATGAAATTCTCTCCAAATGCTCAATTCTCAGAGATAATGTGTTTGTGAAAGCCGTCCTTCACCTAGATTGTTGGGAACACAAAGTTTCTTTCCAGTTGTAAACTACACTCCATCCATATATGTGGGTAGGTAGTAGCTCAAACACTGAATTTCAGTGAAAATGGCAGGAACTTCAAAACGGCACAAGGAAACAGACTGAGAAATCAGATTAAACGTTTCCATTGCAACCTGTTCCCTTTGTGCTACATGAACATACGTCTATCCACATGCTCAGTTCTGAGAGATATTTTGTGTTAAAGCCTTGTTTCACCTATCTTCTTGGGAACACAAAGAGACTTTTCAGTTGTAAACTACACACCATCCATATATATGGGGATGTAGTAGATCCAAAAAGCTTTTACAGTGAAAATTGCAGGAACTTCAAAACGGCACTAGGATACAGACTGAGAAAACAGACTAAAAGTTTCTCCTGAAAACCGTTCCCTTTGTGCTAGATGAATGAACGTCTCCCCACATGCTCATTTCAGAGATATAATTGTGTATGAAAGCCGAACTTCACCTAGCTTGTTGGGAACACAAAGTTTCTTTTCAGGTGCAAACTACAATCCATCCATTTATATGGGGATATATTAGTTCCAAATCACTTTTAAATTGAAAATTGCAGGAACTTCTTATCGGCACTAGGAAACAGACTGAGAAACCAGATTAAAAGTTTCCCCTGCAACCGGTTCCCTTTGTGCTAGATGAACGAACGTCCCTCCACATGCTCAATTCTGAGAGATAATAGTGTGAGGAAGCCTTCCTTCATATATTTTGTTATGAACACAAAGTTTCTTTCAGTTGAAAAGTACAATCCATCCATATATATGGGGAGGTAGTAGCTCCAACACGGTGTTACAGTGAAAACTGCAGGAACTTCAAACCGGCACTAGGAAACCGACTGAGAAACCAGAGTAAAGTTTCACCAGCAAACCTTTCCCTTTGTGCTAGATGAACGAACTTCTGTCCACATGCTCAGTTCTGAGAGATAAGTGTGTGTGAAAGCCTAACTTCACCAAGTTTGTAGGGAACACAAAGTTTCTCTTCAGTTGCAAACTAAACTCCATCTATATATATATGTGTAGGTACTAGCTCCAACTCTGTTTTACAGTGAAAACTGCAGGAACATGAAACCGGCACTCGGAAACGGACTGAGAAACCAGAGTAAATGTTTCTCCTGCAACCCGTTCCCTTTTTGCTAGATGAACGAACGTCTCTCCACATGCTCATTTCTGAGAGAAGTTTGTGTGAAAGCCGTCCTTCACTTAAATAGTTGGGAACACAAAGAGTCTTTTCAGTTGCAAACTACACTCCATCCATATAACTGGGGAGGTATCAGCTCCAACTCAGTTTTATAGTGCATACAGCAGGAACTTCAATCCGACACTAGGAAACAGACTGAGAAACCAGAGTAAAAGTTTTCCCTGCAACCCGTTCACTATGTGCTAGATGAACGAACTTCTCTCCAAATGCTGAGTTTTCAGAGATAATGTGTTTGTGAAAGCCGTACTTCCCCTAGATTGTTGGGAACACAAAATTTCTTTTCAGTTGTAAGCTACACTCCATTCATATTTTGGTAAGTACTAGATGCAACATTGAATTTCAGTGAAAATTGCAGGAAATTCAAACGGGCACAAGGAAACAGACTGAGAAAACCGACAAAACGTTTATCCTGCAACTCGTTCCCTTTGTGCTAGATGAACGAAAGACTCTCCATATGCTCTGTTCTGAGAGAGAAGTGTGTGTGAAAGCCGTCCTTCACCTAGCTTCTTGGAAACACAATGTGTCTTTTCAGTTGCAAACTACTCTCCATCTTTATATATAGGGAGGTAGTAGCTCCAAATCGCTTTTGCAGTGAAAATTGCAGGAACTTCAATCCGGCACTAGGAAACAGACTGAGAAACCAGATTAAAACTTTCCCCTGCAACACGTTCCCTTAGTGCTACATGAACGAACGACTCTCCACATGCTCATTCAGAGAGATAATTGTGTGTGCAGCCGTCTTTCCTCTAGCGTGTTGGGAACACAAAATTTCTTTTCATTTGCAAACTACACTCCATCCATATATATGGGGTGGTTCTAGCTCCAAATCTGATTTACAGTGAAAAATGCGGGAACTTCAAACAGGCACTAGGAAACAGACTGAGAAACCAGACTAAAAGTTTCTTATGCAATCTGATAAATTTGGGCTAGATGAACGAAGGTCTCCCCACATGCTCAGTTCTGAGAGATAAATGTGTGTGAAAGCCGTCCTTCAACTAGCTTCTTGGGAAAATATAGTTTCATTTCAGTTGCAAACTGCAGTCCATCCATATATATGGGGAGGTACTACATCCAACTAGTGTTTACAGTGAAAATTTCAGGATATTCAAACTGGCACTAGGAAACAGACTGAGAAACCAGACAAAAAGTTTCTCTTGCAACCCATTAATATTGTGCTAGATGAACGAACTTCTCTCGAAATACTCAGTTCTGAGAGATAAGTGTGTGTGATTCCGTCCTTCCTCTATCTTTTAGAGAACACAAAGTTTCTTCTCAGTTGCAAATTACTCTCCATCCATATACATTGGTGGGTACTAGCTCCAACTCGTTATTACAGTGAAAATTGAAGGAACTTCAAATCGGAACTAGGAAATAGAATGAGAAACCACACATAAAGTTTCTCCTGCATCCCGTTTCCATTTTGCTAGATGAAAGATCGTCTATCCACATACTCAGTTGTGAGAGATAAGTGTGTGAGAAAGCCGCCCTTCACCTACATTCAAGGGAAAAGAAAGTTTCTTTTCAGTTGCAAACTACACTTCATCCATATATTTGGGGAGGTACTAGCTCCAAATAGGTTTTACTGTGAAAACTGCAGGATCTTCAAACCAGTACTAGGAAACAGGCTGAGAAACCAGAGAAGTGTTTCTCCTGCAAACCATTCCCTTTGTGCTAGATTAACGAACATCTCTCCACATGCTCTGTTCTGAGAGATATGTGTGTGTAAAAGACGTCTTTCAACTAGCTTGTTTGGAACACAAAGTTTCTTTCAGTTGCAAACAAAACTCCATCCATATATTTGGGGAGGTACTAGCTCCAACTCGGTTTTACTGTGAAAACTGCAGGAACTTCAAACAGGCACTAGGAAACAGACTGAGAATCTGGAGATAAAGTTTCTCCGGCAACCCGTTACCTTTTTGCGAGACGAACGAACGTCAGTCCACATGCTCATTTCTGAGAGATGTGTGTGTGTAAAAGCCGTCTTTCACCTAGCTTCTGAGGAACACAACTTCTTTTCAGTTGCAAACTACACTTCATCCATATATTTGGGGCGGTACTTGCTCCAACTCGGTTTGTCAGTGAAAACTGCAGGATCTTCAAACCAGCACTAGGAAACAGGCTGAGAAACCAGAGAATTGTTTCTCTTGCAAACATTCACCTTTGTCCTAGATGAACGAACGTCTCTCCACATGCTCATTTCAGAGAGATAATTGTGTGTGAAAGCCGTCTTTCAACTAGCTTGTTGGGAAAACAGTGTTTCTTTTCAGTTGCTAACTACAAACCATCAATATATACGGGGAGGTTCTAAATCCAACTCAGTTTTACAGTGAAACCTGCATGAACATCAAACCGGTACTAGAAATCAGACTGAGAAACAAGAATATAAGTTTCTCCTGCAAACCGTCCCCTTTGTCCTAGATGAACAAACGTCTCTCCACATGCTCTGTTCTGAGAGATTTGTGTGTGTAAAAGCCGTCTTTCACCTAGCTTGTTTGGAACTCAAAGTTTCTTTCAGTTGCAAACAAAACTCCATCCATATATTTGGGGAGGTACTAGCTCCAACTCGGTTTTACTGTGAAAACTGCAGGAACTTCAAACAGGCACTAGGAAACAGACTGAGAAACTGGAGATAAAGTTTCTCCGGCAACCCGTTACCTTTTTGCGAGATGAACGAACGTCACTCCACATGCTCATTTCTGAGAGATGTGTGTGTGTAAAAGCCGTCTTTCACCTAGCTTCTGAGGAACACAATTTCTTTTCAGTTGCAAATTACACTGAATCCATATATATTGGAATTTACTAGCTACAAATCGGATTTACAGTGAAAACTGCAAGAAATTCAAACCGTCACTAGGAAACAGACTGAGAAACCAGACAAAAATTTCCCCTGCAACCAATTCCCTTTGTGCTAGATAACGAACGTCTTTCCACATGCTCATTTCAGAGAGATAAGTGTGTGTGAAAGCCGTCTTTCACCTAAATATTTGGGAACACATAGTGTCTTTTCAGTTGTAAACTACACTCCATCCATATATATGGGTATGTACTAGCTAAAACTCGGTTTTAGATTAAAAACTGCAGGAACTTCAATCCGTCACTAGGAATCACACTGAGAAACAAGAGTAAAAATTCTCCTGCAACCCGTTCCTTTTGTGCTAGATGAACGAACTTCTCACTAAATGCTCAGTTCTGAGAGATAAGTGTGTGTGAAAGCCGTGCTTCTCCTTCCTTGTTGGGAAAACAGAGTTTCTTTTCAGTTGCAAACTACACTCCATCCATATATATGCTTAGGTTCTAAATCCAACTCTGTATTTCATTGACAACAGAAGGTACTTCAAACTGGCACTAGGAAACAGAATGAGAAACCAGAAAAAAGTTTATCCTGCAACCCGTTCCCTTTGTGCTTGATGAACGAACGTGTCTCAACATGCTCAGTTCTGAGACATAAGTGTGTGTGCAAGCCGTCCTTCAACTAGCTTGTTGGGAAAACAGATTTTCTTTTCAGTTGCAAAGTACAATCCATCCATATATATGGGGAGGTACTGGCTCCAACTCGGTTTTACAGTGAAACCTGCAGGAACTTCAAACCGGTTCTAGGAAACAGACTGATAAACAAGAAAGAAGTTTCCCCTGCAAACTTTCCCTTTTTTCCTAGATGAACGAACGTCTCTCCACATGCTCATTTCAGAGAGATAATTGTGTGTGAAAGCCGTCTTTCAACTAGCTTGTTGGGAACACAGAGTTTCTTTTCAGTTGCTAATTACAAAACATCAATATATATGGGGAGGTTCTAAATCCAACTCAGTTTTACAGTGAAACCTGCATGAACTTCACACCGGTACTAGAAATCAGACTGACAAACAAGAATATAAGTTTCTCCTGCAAACCGTCCCCTTTGTCCTAGATGAACGAACGTCTCTCCACATGCTCATTTCAGAGAGATAATTGTGTGTGACAGCCGTCTTTCCTCTAGCGTGTTGGGAACACAAAATTTCTTTTCATTTGCAAACTACACTCCATCCATATATATGGGGTGGTACTAGCTCCAAATCTGATTTACAGTGAAAAATGCGGGAACTTCAAACAGGCACTAGGAAACAGACTGGGAATCCAGACTAAAAGTTTCTCCTGCAAACTGATAAATTTGTGCTAGATGAACGAACGTCTCCCCACATGCTCAGTTCTGAGAGATAAATGTGTGTGAAAGCCGTCCTTCAACTAGCTTCTTGGGAAAATATAGTTTCATTTCAGTTGCAAACTGCAGTCCATCCATATTTATTGGTAGGTACTACCTCCAACTAGGGTTTACAGTGAAACTTCAGGATATTCAAACTGGCACTAGGAAACAGACTGAGAAACCAGACAAAAAGTTTCTCCTGCAACCCATTAATTTTGTGCTAGATGAACGAACTTCTCTCTAAATGCTCAGTTCTGAGAGATAGGTGTGTGTGATTCCGTCCTTCCTCTTTCTTTTTGAGAACACAAAGTTTCTTCTCAGTTGCAAATTACTCTCCATCCATATACATTGGTGGGTACTAGCTCCAACTCGTTATTACAGTGAAAATTGAAGGAACTTCAAATCGGAACTAGGAAATAGAATGAGAAACCACACATAAAGTTTCTCCTGCATCCCGTTTCCTTTTTGCTTGATGAAAGACCGTCTATCCACATACTCAGTTGTGAGAGAAAAGTATGTGAGAAAGCCGCCCTTCACCTAACTTCAAGGGAACAGAAAGTTTCTTTTCAGTTGCAAACTACACTTCATCCATATATTTGGGGAGGTACTAGCTCCAACTCGGTTTTACAGTGAAAACTGCAGGATCTTCAAACCAGCACTAGGAAACAGGCTGAGAAACCAGAGAAGTGTTTCTCCTGCAAACCATTCCCTTTGTGCTAGATTAACGAACATCTCTCCACATGCTCTGTTCTGAGAGATATGTGTGTGTAAAAGACGTCTTTCAACTAGCTTGTTCGGAACACAAAGTTTCTTTCAGTTGCAAACAAAACTCCATCCATATATTTGGGGAGGTACTAGCTCCAACTCGGTTTTACTGTGAAAACTGCAGGAACTTCAAACAGGCACTAGGAAACAGACTGAGAATCTGGAGATAAAGTTTCTCCGGCAACCCGTTACCTTTTTGCGAGATGAACGAACGTCAGTCCACATGCTCATTTCTGAGAGATGTGTGTGTGTAAAAGCCGTCTTTCACCTAGCTTCTGAGGAACACAATTTCTTTTCAGTTGCAAACTACACTTCATCCATATATTAGGGGCGGTACTTGCTCCAACTCAGTTTTACAGTGAAAACTGCAGGATCTTCAAACCAGCACTAGGAAACAGGCTGAGAAACCAGAGAATTGTTTCTCCTGCAAACATTCACCTTTGTCCTAGATGAACGAACGTCTCTCCACATGCTCATTTCAGAGAGATAATTGTGTGTGAAAGCCGTCTTTCAACAAGCTTGTTGGGAACACACAGTTTCTTTTCAGTTGCTAACAACAAACCATCAATATATATGGGGAGGTTCTAAATCCAACTCAGTTTTACAGTGAAACCTGCACGAACTTCAAACCGGTACTAGAAATCAGACTGAGAAACAAGAATATAAGTTTCTCCTGTAAACCGTCCCCTTTGTCCTAGATGAACGAACGTCTCTCCACATGTTCTGTTCTGAGAGATTTGTGTGTGTAAAAGCCGTCTTTCACCTAGCTTGTTTTGAACTCAAAGTTTCTTTCAGTTGCAAACACAACTCCATCCATATATTTGGGGAGGTACTAGCTCCAACTCGGTTTTACTGTGAAAACTGCAGGAACTTCAAACAGGCACTAGGAAACAGACTGAGAAACTGGAGATAAAGTTTCTCCGGCAACCCGTTAACTTTTTGCGAGATGAATGAACGTCACTCCACATGCTCATTTCTGAGGGATGTGTGTGTGTAAAAGCCGTCTTTCACCTAGCTTCTGAGGAACACAATTTCTTTTCAGTTGCAAATTTCACTGCATCCATATATATTGGGATTTACTAGCTACAAATCGGATTTAGAGTGAAAACTGCAGGAAATTCAAACCCTCACTAGGAAACAGACTGAGAAACCAGACAAAAATTTCCCCTGCAACCAGTTCCCTTTGTGCTAGATAACGAACGTTTTTCCACATGCTCATTTCAGAGAGATTAGTGTGTGTGAAAGCCATCTTTCAACTAAATATTTGGGAACACATAGTGTCTTTTCAGTTGTAAACTACACTCCATCCATATATATGGGTATGTACTAGCTAAAACTCGGTTTTAGAATAAAACTGCAGGAACTTCAATCCGTCACTAGGAATCACACTGAGAAACAAGAGTAAAAATTCTCCTGCAACCCGTTCCTTTTGTGCTAGATGAACGAACTTCTCACTAAATGCTCAGTTCTGAGAGATAAGTGTGTGTGAAAGCCGTGCTTCTCCTTCCTTGTTGGGAAAACAGAGTTTCTTTTCAGTTGCAAACTACACTCCATCCATATATATGCTTAGGTTCTAACTCCAACTCTGTATTTCATTGACAACTGAAGGTACTTCAAACTGGCACTAGGAAACAGAATGAGAAACCAGAAAAAAGTTTATCCTGCCACCCGTTCCCTTTGTGCTAGGTGAACGAACGTGTCTCAACATGCTCAGTTCTGAGACATAAGTGTGTGTGCAAGCCGTCATTCACCTAGCTTTTTGGGAAAACTTTTTCTTTTCAGTTGCAAAGTACAATCCATCCATATATATGGGGAGGTACTGGCTCCATCTCGGTTTTACAGTGAAACCTGCAGGAACTTCAAACCGGTTCTAGGAAACAGACTGATAAACAAGAAAGAAGTTTCTCCTGCAAACTTTCACCTTTGTCCTAGATGAACGAACGTCTCTCCACATGCTCATTTCAGAGAGATAATTGTGTGTGAAAGCCGTCTTTCAACTAGCTTGTTGGGAACACAGAGTTTCTTTTCAGTTGCTAACTACAAAACATCAACATATATGGGGAGGTTCTAAATCCAACTCAGTTTTACAGTGAAACCTGCATGAACTTCAAACCGGTACTAGAAATCAGACTGAGAAACAAGAATATAAGTTTCTCCTGCAAACCGTCCCCTTTGTCCTAGATGAACGAACGTCTCTCCACATGCTCATTTCAGAGAGATAATTGTGTGTGACAGCCGTCTTTCCTCTAGCGTGTTGGGAACACAAAATTTCTTTTCATTTGCAAACTACACTCCATCCATATATATGGGGTGGTTCTAGCTCCAAATCTGATTTACAGTGAAAAATGCGGGAACTTCAAACAGGCACTAGGAAACAGACTGGGAATCCAGACTAAAAGTTTCTCCTGCAAACTGATAAATTTGTGCTAGATGAACGAACGTCTCCCCACATGCTCAGTTCTGAGAGATAAATGTGTGTGAAAGCCGTCCTTCAACTAGCTTCTTGGGAAAATATAGTTTCATTTCAGTTGCAAACTGCAGTCCATCCATATTTATTGGTAGGTACTACCTCCAACTAGGGTTTACAGTGAAAACTTCAGGATATTCAAACTGGCACTAGGAAACAGACTGAGAAACCTGAGAAAAAGTTTCTCCTGCAACCCATTAATTTTGTGCTAGATGAACGAACTTCTCTCTAAATGCTCAGTTCTGAGAGATAGGTGTGTGTGATTCCGTCCTTCCTCTTTCTTTTTGAGAACACAAAGTTTCTTCTCAGTTGCAAATTACTCTCCATCCATATACATTGGTGGGTACTAGCTCCAACTCGTTATTACAGTGAAAATTGAAGGAACTTCAAATCGGAACTAGGAAATAGACTGAGAAACCACACATAAAGTTTCTCCTGCATCCCGTTTCCTTTTTGCTAGATGAAAGACCGTCTATCCACATACTCAGTTGTGAGAGATAAGTGTGTGAGAAAGCCGCCCTTCACCTACCTTCAAGGGAACAGAAAGTTTCTTTTCAGTTGCAAACTACACTTCATCCATATATTTGGGGAGGTACTAGCTCCAACTCGGTTTTACAGTGAAAACTGCAGGATCTTCAAACCAGCACTAGGAAACAGGATGAGAAACCAGAGAATTGTTTCTCCTGCAAACATTCACCTTTGTCTTAGATGAACAAACGTCTCTCCACATGCTCATTTCAGAGAGAAAATTGTGTGTGAAAGCCGTCTTTCAACTAGCTTGTTGGGAACACAGAGTTTCTATTCAGTTGCTAACAACAAACCATCAATATATATGGGGAGGTTCTAAATCCAACTCAGTTTTACAGTGAATCCTGCATGAACTTCAAACCGGTACTAGAAATCAGACTGAGAAACAAGAATATAAGTTTCTCCTGCAAACCGTCCCCTTTGTCCTAGATGAACGAAAGTCTCTCCACATGCTCATTTCTGAGAGATGTGTGTGTGTAAAAGCCGTCTTTCACCTAGCTTGTTCGGAACTCAAAGTTTCTTTCAGTTGCAAACAAAACTCCATCCATATATTTGGGGAGGTACTAGCTCCAACTCGGTTTTACTGTGAAAACTGCAGGAACTTCAAACAGGCACTAGGAAACAGACTGAGAACCTGGAGATAAAGATTCTCCGGCAACCCGTTACCTTTTTGCGAGATGAACGAACGTCACTCCACGTGCTCATTTCTGAGAGATGTGTGTGTTTAAAAGCCGTCTTTCACCTAGCTTCTGAGGAACACAATTTCTTTTCAGTTGCAAATTACACTGCATCCATATATATTGGGATTTACTAGCTACAAATCGGATTTACAGTGAAAACTGCAAGAAATTCAAACCGTCACTATGAAACAGACTGAGAAACCAGACAAAAATTTCCCCTGCAACCAATTCCCTTTGTGCTAGATAACGAACGTCTTTCCACATGCTCATTTCAGAGAGATAAGTGTGTGTGAAAGCCGCCCTTCACCTAAATATTTGGGAACACATAGTGTCTTTTCAGTTGTAAACTACACTCCATCCATATATATGGGTATGTACTAGCTAAAACTCGGTTTTAGATTAAAAACTGCAGGAACTTCAATCCGTCACTAGGAATCACACTGAGAAACAAGAGTAAAAATTCTTCTGCAACCCGTTCCTTTTGTGCTAGATGAACGAACTTCTCACTAAATGCTCAGTTCTGAGAGATAAGTGTGTGTGAAAGCCGTGCTTCACCTTCCTTGTTGGGAAAACAGAGTTTCTTTTCAGTTGCAAACTACACTCCATCCATATATATGCTTAGGTTCTAACTCCAACTCTGTATTTCATTGACAACTGAAGGTACTTCAAACTGGCACTAGGAAACAGAATGAGAAACCAGAAAAAAGTTTATCCTGCCACCCGTTCCCTTTGTGCTAGATGAACGAACGTCTCTCAACATGCTCAGTTCTGAGACATAAGTGTGTGTGCAAGCCGTCCTTCACCTATCTTGTTGGGAAAACAGATTTTCTTTTCAGTTGCAAAGTACAATCCATCCATATATATGGGGAGGTACTGGCTCCAACTCGGTTTTACAGTGAAACCTGCAGGAACTTCAAACCGGTTCTAGGAAACAGACTGATAAACAAGAAAGAAGTTTCTCCTGCAAACTTTCACCTTTGTCCTAGATGAACGAACGTCTCTCCACATGCTCATTTCAGAGAGATAATTGTGTGTGAAAGCCGTCT
Source organism: Camelus ferus (assembly GCF_009834535.1). Taxonomy (NCBI): domain Eukaryota; kingdom Metazoa; phylum Chordata; class Mammalia; order Artiodactyla; family Camelidae; genus Camelus; species Camelus ferus. The sequence goes on from NC_045704.1 coordinate 5,010,160, forward strand.
TTCAACTAGCTTGTTGGGAACACAGAGTTTCTTTTCAGTTGCTAACTACAAAACATCAACATATATGGGGAGGTTCTAAATCCAACTCAGTTTTACAGTGAAACCTGCATGAACTTCAAACCGGTACTAGAAATCAGACTGAGAAACAAGAATATAAGTTTCTCCTGCAAACCGTCCCCTTTGTCCTAGATGAACGAACGTCTCTCCACATGCTCATTTCAGAGAGATAATTGTGTGTGACAGCCGTCTTTCCTCTAGCGTGTTGGGAACACAAAATTTCTTTTCATTTGCAAACTACACTCCATCCATATATATGGGGTGGTACTAGCTCCAAATCTGATTTACAGTGAAAAATGCGGGAACTTCAAACAGGCACTAGGAAACAGACTGGGAAACCATATTAAAAGTTTCTCCTGCAAACTGATAAATTTGTGCTAGATGAACGAACGTCTCCCCACATGCTCAGTTCTGAGAGATAAATGTGTGTGAAAGCCGTCCTTCAACTAGCTTCTTGGGAAAATATAGTTTCATTTCAGTTGCAAACTGCAGTCCATACATATATATAGGGTAGGTACTACCTCCAACTAGGGTTTACAATGAAAACTTCAGGATATTCAAACTGGAACTAGGAAACAGACTGAGAAACCTGAGAAAAAGTTTCTCCTGCAACCCATTAATTTTGTGCTAGATAAACGAGCTTCTCTCTAAATGCTCAATTCTGAGAGATAGGTGTGTGTGATTTCCGTCCTTCCTCTTTCTTTTTGAGAACACAAAGTTTCTTCTCAGTTGCAAATTACTCTCCATCCATATACATTGGTGGGTACTAGCTCCAACTCGTTATTACAGTGAAAATTGAAGGAACTTCAAATCGGAACTAGGAAATAGAATGAGAAACCACACATAAAGTTTCTCCTGCATCCCGTTTCTTTTTGCTAGATGAAAGACCGTCTATCCACATACTCAGTTGTGAGAGATAAGTGTGTGAGAAAGCCGCCCTTCACCTACCTTCAAGGGAACAGAAAGTTTCTTTTCAGTTGCAAACTACACTTCATCCATATATTTGGGGAGGTACTAGCTCCAAATCGGTTTTACTGTGAAAACTGCAGGATCTTCAAACCAGCACTAGGAAACAGGCTGAGAAACCAGAGAAGTGTTTCTCCTGCAAACCATTCCCTTTGTGCTAGATTAACGAACATCTCTCCACATGCTCTGTTCTGAGAGATATGTGTGTGTAAAAGACGTCTTTCAAATAGCTTGTTCGGAACACAAAGTTTCTTTCAGTTGCAAACAAAATTCCATCCATATATTAGGGGAGGTACTAGCTCCAACTCGGTTTTACTGTGAAAACTGCAGGAACTTCAAACAGGCACTAGGAAACAGACTGAGAATCTGAAGATAAAGTTTTTCCGGGAATCCGGTACCTTTTTGCGAGATGAACGAACGTCACTCCACATGCTAATTTCTGAGAGATGTGTGTGTGTAAAAGCCGTCTTTCACCTAGCTTCTGAGGAACACAATTTCTTTTCAGTTGCAAACTACACTTCATCCATATATTAGGGGCGGTACTTGCTCCAACTCGGTTTTACTTTGAAAACTGCAGGATCTTCAAACCAGCACTAGGAAACAGGCTGAGAAACCAAAGAATTGTTTCACCTGCACACTTTCACTTTTGTCCTAGATGAACGAACGTCTCTCCACATGCTCATTTCAGAGAGATAATTGTGTGTGAAAGCCGTCTTTCAACTAGCTTGTTGGGAACACAGAGTTTCTTTTCAGTTGCAAACTACAATCCATACATATATATGGGAAGGTACTAGATCCAACTCCGTTTTACAGTGAAAACTGAAGGAACTTCAAAACGGCACTAGGAAACCGACTGAGAAACCAGAGTAAAATTTTCACCTGCAACCCTTTCCCTTTGTGCTAGATGAACGAACTTCTGTCCACATGCTCAGTTCTGAGAGTTAAGTGTGTGTGAAACCTTCCTTCACCAAGCTTGTAGGGAAAACAAAGTTTCTATTCAGTTGCAAACTACAATGCATGTATATATATATGTTGGTACTAGCTCCAACTCGGTTTCACAGTGAAAACTGCAGGTAATTCAAACCGGCACTAGGAAAAATGCTGAGAAACCAGACTAAAAGTTTCTCCTGCAAACCGTTCCCTTTGTGATTGTTGAATGAACGTCTCTCCACATGCTCATTTCTGAGAGAAGTTTGTGTGATAGCCGTCCTTCACTTAAATAGTTGGGAACACAAAGAGTCTTTTCAGTTGCAAACTACACTCCATCCATATAACTGGGGAGGTATCAGCTCCAACTCAGTTTTATAGTGAATACTGCAGGAACTTCAATCCGACACTAGGAAACAGACTGAGAAACCAGAGTAAAAGATTTCCCTGCAACCCGTTCTCTATGTGCTAGATGAACGAACTTCTCTCCAAATGCTGAGTTCTCAGAGATAATGTGTTTGTGAAAGCCGTACTTCACCTAGATTTTTGGGAACACAAAATTTCTTTTCAGTTGTAAGCTACACTCCATTCATATGTTGGTAGGTACTACATGCAACACTGAGTTTCAGTGAAAATTGCAGAAACTTCAAACCGGCACAAGGAAACAGACTGAGAAACCAGACAAATCGTTTATCCTGCAACTCGTTCCCTTTGTGCTAGATGAACGAAAGACTCTCCACATGCTCTGTTCTGAGAGAGAAGTGTGAGTGAAAGCAGTTCTTCACCTAGCTTCTTGGAAACACAATGTGTCTTTTCAGTTGCAAACTACTCTCCATCCTTATATATGGGGAGGCAGTAGCTCCAAATCGCTTTTGCAGAGAAAATTGCAGGAACTTCAATCTGGCACTAGGAAACAGACTGAGAAACCAGACTAAAAGTTTCCCCTGCAACAAGTTCCGTTAGTGCTAGAAGAACGAACGACTCTCCACATGCTCATTTCAGAGAGATAATTGTGTGTGACAGCCGTCTTTCCTCTAGCGTGTTGGGAACACAAAATTTCTTTTCATTTGCAAACTACACTCCATCCATATATATGGGGTGGTACTATCTCCAAATCTGATTTACAGTGAAAAATGCAGGAACTTCAAACAGGCACTAGGAAACAGACTGAGAAACCAGACTAAAAGTTTCTCCTGAAATCTGATAAATTTGTGCTAGTTGAACGAACGTCTCCCCACATGCTCAGTTCTGAGAGATAAATGTGTGTGAAAGCCGTCCTTCAACTAGCTTCTTGGGAAAATATAGTTTCATTTCAGTTGCAAACTGCAGTCCATCCATATATAAGGGGAAGTACTAAATCCAACTAGTGTTTACAGTGAAAATTTCAGGATATTCCAACTGGCACTAGGTAACAGACTGAGAAACCAGACAAAAAGTTTCTCTTGCAATCCATTAATTTTGTGCTAGATGATCGAACTTCTCTCGAAATGCTCAGTTATGAGAGATAAGTGTGTGTGATTCCGTCCTTCCTCTATCTTTTAGAGAACACAAAGTTTCTTCTCAGTTGCAGATTACTCTCCATCCATATACATTGGTGGGTACTAGCTCCAACTCGTTATTACAGTGAAAATTGAAGGAACTTCAAAACGGAACTAGGAAATAGAATGAGAAACCACACATAAAGTTTCTCCTGCATCCCGTTTCCTTTATGCTAGATGAAAGATCGCATATCCACATACTCAGTTGTGAGAGATAAGTGTGTGAGAAAGCCGCCCTTCACCTACATCCAAGGGAACAGAAAGTTTCTTTTCAGTTGCAAACTACACTTCATCCATATATTTGGGGAGGTACTAGCGCCAAATCGGTTTTACAGTGAAAACTGCAGGATCTTCAAACCAGCACTAGGAAACAGGCTGAGAAAACAGAGAAGTGTTTCTCCTGCAAACCATTCCCTTTGTGCTAGATTAACGAAAGTCTCTCCACATGCTCTGTTCTGAGAGATTTGTGTGTGTAAAAGCCGTCTTTCACCTAGCTTGTTCGGAACTCAAAGTTTCTTTCAGTTGCAAACAAAATTCCATCCATATATTTGGGGAGGTACTAGCTCCAACTCGGTTTTACTGTGAAAACTGCAGGAACTTCAAACAGGCACTAGGAAACAGACTGAGATACTGGAGATAATGTTTCCCGGCAACCCGTTACCTTTTTGCGAGATGAACGAACGTCACTCCACATGCTCATTTCTGAGAGATGTGTGTGTGTAAAAGCCGTCTTTCACCTAGCTTCTGAGGAACACAATTTCTTTTCAGTTGCAAATTACACTGCATCCATATATATTGGGATTTACTAGCTACAAATCGGATTTACAGTGAAAACTGCAAGAAATTCAAACCGTCACTTGGAAACAGACTGAGAAACCAGACAAAAATTTCCCCTGCCACCAGTTCCCTTTGTGCTAGATAATGAACTTCTTTCCACATGCTCATTTCAGAGAGATAAGTGTGTGTGAAAGCCGTCCTTCACCTAATATTTGGAACAAATAGTGTCTTTTCAGTTGTAAACTACACTCCATCCATATATATGGGTATGTACTAGCTATAACTCGGTTTTAGATTAAAAACTGCAGGAACTTCAATCCGTCACTAGGAAACAGACTGAGAAACAAGAGTAAAAATTCTCCTGCAACCCGTTCCTTTTGTGCTAGATGAACGAACTTCTCACTAAATGCTCAGTTCTGAGAGATAAGTGTGTGTGAAACCGTCCTTCACCTAGCTTGTTGGGAACACAATTTTTTTTCATTTGAAAAATACACTGCATCCATATGTATGGGGATATTATAGCACCAACTCGCATTTCAGTGAAAACTGCAGGAACTTCTAACCGTCATTAAGAGAAAGACTGAGAAAACACACTATAAGTTTCCCCTGCAAAACGTTCCTTTTGTGCTTGATGAACGAATGTCTCTCCACATACTCTGTTCTGAGAGATAAGTGTGTGTGAAAGCTGAACTTCGCCTAGCATCTTGGGAAAACAAAGTTTCTTTTTAGTTGCAAACTACACTCCATTCATATATATGGGGAGTTTCTAACTCCAACTCGGTTTTACAGTGAAAACTGCAGGAACTTTAAACTGGCACTAAGAAACAGACTGACAAAACACACTTAAATCTTCTCCTGTGACCGTTCTATTTGTGCTAGATGAACGAAAGTCCCTCAACATGCTCAGTTCTTAGAGATATGTGTGTGTGAAAGGCTTACTTCAAATTCATTGTAGAGAACACAAAGTTTCCTTTCTGTTGCAACATAACTCCATTCATATATATGGGTGGGTACTAGCTCCAACTCGGTATTACAGTGAGAACTGAAGGAACTTAAAATCAGCACTAGGAAACTGAATGAGAAACCACAGATAAAGTTTCTCCTGCAAACCATTCCCTTTGTGCTATATGAACGAACTTCTCTCCACATAATCAGTTCTCAGAGATAAGTGTCTGTGAAATCCGTCCTTCACTTTGCTTGTTGGGAACACAGATTTTCTTTTCAATTGCTAACTACAACCCATCCATATATATGGGAGGTACGAGCTCCAACTCGGTTTTACAGTGAAACATGCAGGAACATCAAACCGGTACTAGGAAACAGACTGAGAAACAAAAGAAAATAGTTTCTCCTGCAAAACGTCCCTTTTGTCCTAGATGAACGAACGTCTCTCTACATGCTTATTTCAGAGAAATAAGTGTCTGTGAAAGCTGTCCTTCCTCTAGCTTGTTGGGAACACAAAGTTTCTTTTCACTTTCCAACTACACTCCATCCATATATATCGGGTGGTACTAAATACAAACCTGATTTACAGTGAGAATTCCAGGAACTTCAAACAGGCACTAGGAAACAGACTGAGAAACCAGACAAAAAGTTTCTCTTGCAACCCGTTAAATTTGTGCTAGATAAACGAACGTCTCTCCACATGCTCAGTTCTGAGAGACAAATGTGTGTGAAAGCCGTCCTTCAACTAGCTTCTTAGGAACATAAAGTTTCTTTTCAATTGCAAACTGCAGTCAATCCATATATAAGGGGAGGTACAAGCTCCAACTCGATTTTCCGCTGAAAAGTGCAGGAAAAACAAAACGGCACTAGGAAACAGACTGAGAAACCACTCTAAAAGTTTCTGCTGCAATCCGTTCCCTAAGTGCTAGATGAACGAAAGTCTCTCCAAATGCTCAATTCTGAGAGATAAGTGTGTGTGAATGCCGTCGTTCACCTTGCTTGATGTGAACACAGAGTTTCTTTTCAGTTGCAAATTACAAACCATCCATATTTTTGGGGAGGAACTACCTCCAAGTAGTTTTACAGTGAAAACTGCAGGAAATTCAAACCGGCACTGGGAAACAGACTGAGAAACCAGAAAAAAGGTTCCTCCTGCAAACAGTTCCCTTTGTGCTAGATGAACGAAAGTCCCTCCACATGCCCATTTCTGAGAAATAAATGTGTGTGAAAGCCGTCCTTCAACCAGCTTCCTGGGAACATATAGTTTCTTTTCAGTTGAAAACTGCAGTATATACAAATATATGGGGAGGGACTACATCCAAATAGATTTTACAGTGAAAACTGCAGTATATTCAAAGAGGCACTAGGAAATACACTGAGAAACCAGAGTAAGTGTTTCACCTACAAACCTTTCCTTTTGTGCTAGATTTACGAACGACTCTCTAAATGCTCATTTCTGAGAGATAAGTGTGTGTGAAAGCCGCCCTTCAACTTGCTTGTTGGGAACACAGAGTTTCTTTTCAGTTGCAAACTACACACAATACATATATATGGGGAGGTATTAGCTCCAATTAAGTTTTACAGTGAAAACTGCAGGAACTTCAAACCGTCACTAGGAAACAGACTGAGAAACAAGACAAATAGTTTCTCCTGAAACCAGTTCCCTTTGTGCTTGATGAACAAATGTCTCTCCACTTGCTCAGTTCTGAGAGATAAGTGTCTGTGAAAACCGTATTTCTTCTAGCTTCTTGGGAACACAATGTTTCTTCTCAGTTGCAAATTACACTCCTTCATATACAAGGGTGGGTAATAGCTCCATCTCGGTATTACAGTAAAAATTGTAGGAACTTTAAAACGGAACTAGAAAACAGACTGAGAAACCACAGATAAAATTTCTCCTGTATCCCATTACCATTGTGCTAGATGAACAATCGTCTCTCCACATACTCAGTTCTGAGAGATAAGTGTGTGTGAAAGCCGACCTTCACCAATATTCTAGGGAACAGAAAGTTTCTTTTCAATTGCAAACTACATTCCATCCATATAAATGGAGATGTACTAGCTCCAACTCGGTTTTACAATGAAAAGTGAAGGAACTGCAAAACGCCACTAGGAAACAGACTGAGAAACAAGAGTAAAACTTCCCCTGCAATCCTTTCCTATTTTGCTAGATGAACGAACGTCTCACCACTTGATGAGTTCTGAGAGATAAGTGTGTGTGAAAACCGCCCTTCACCTACATTCTTGGTAACAGAAAGATTATTTTCAGTTGCAAACTACACTCCATCCATATAAATGGGGAGGTACTAGCTCCATCTCGGTTTTACAGTGAAAACTACAGGATCTTCAAACCGGCACTAGGAAACAGGCTTAGAAATCACAGTAATTGTTTCCCCTTCAACACGTTCCCGTTGTGCTAGATTAACGAATGTCTATCAAAATGCTCATTTCTGAGAGATAAGTGTGTGTGAATGCAGTCTTTCAACTTGCTTGTTGGGAACACAGAGTTTCTTTTCAGTTGCAAACTACACACCATATATATATATGGGGAGGTATTAGCTCCAATTAATTTTTACAGTGAAAACTGCAGGAACTTCAAACCGACACTAGGAAACAGACTGGGAAACCACACAAATAGCTTCCCCTGCAAACACTTCCCTTTGTGCTACATGAACGAACGTCTCTCCACATGCTCAGTTCTGAGAGTTATGTGTGCTAAAGCCGTCTTTCAACTAGCTTGTTGGGAAGAAAAAGTTTCTTTCAGTTGCAAAATACACTCCATTCTTATATATTGGGAGATACGAGCTCCAACACGGTTTCACTGTGAAAATTGTAGGATCTTCAAACTGGGGCTAGGAAACAGACTGAGCAAATGGAAATAAAGTTTCTCCTGCCACCCGATCCCTTTTTGCTAGATGAACGAACGTCACTCCACATGCTCATTTCTGAGAGATAAGTGTGTGTAAAAGCCGTCTTTCACCTAGCTTCTGAAGAACATATTTTCTTTTCAGATGCAAAATACTCTTCATCCTTGTATATTGTGATTTATTAGATCCAAATCGGATTTACAGTGAAAACTGCAGGAACTTCAAACCGTCACTGGGAAACAGAGTGAGAAACCAGACAAAAAGTTTCCCCTGCAACCAGTTCCATTTCTGTTACATGAACGAACGTCTCTCCACATGCTCATTTCTAGGAGATAATTGTCTGTGAATGCCGTCCTTCACCTAAATATTTGAGAACACAAAGTTTCTTTTCAGTTGCAAAATACACTCCATCCATATATATGGGGATGTACAAGCTCCAAATCGCTTTTACAGTGAAAATTGCAGGAATTTCAAACCGGCCCTAGAAACAGACTGTGAATCCAGACAAAAGTTACACCTGCAAAACTTTCCCTTTGTGCTAGATTAATGAACGTCTCCCCACATGCTCAGTTCTGAGAGATAAATGTGTGTGAAAGCCGTCCTTCACCTAGCTTGTTGGGAAGACAGATTCTTTTCGGTTGCAAATACACTGAATCCATATATATGGGGATTTACAAGCTCCAACTCGGATTTACAGTGAAAACTGCAGGAACTTCAATCTGTCACTAGGAAACAGACTGAGAAACAAGAGTAAAACTTCTCATGCAACCCGTTCCCTTTGTGCTAGATTAAGGAACGTCTCTCTAACTGCTCAGTTCTGAGAGATAAGTGTGTGTGAAATCCGTCCTTCAACGTGCTTGTTGGGAACACAGAGTTTCTTTTCAGTTGCAAAATACACACCATACATATATATGGGGAGGTATTAGCTCCAATTAAGTTTTACAGTGAAAACTGAAGGAACTTCAAACCGGCATTAGGAAACAGACTGAGAAACCAGACAAATAGTTTCTCCTGAAACCAGTTCCCTTTGTGCTAGATGAACAAACGTCTCTCCAATTGCTCAGTTCTGAGAGATATGTGTCTGTGAAAGCCGTCCTTCCTCTAGCTTTTTGGGAACACAAAGTTTCTTCTCAGTTACAAATTACACTCCTTCCATATACATGGTTGGGTACTAGCTCTAACTCGGTATTACAGTGAAAATTGAAGGAACTTCAAAACGGAAATAGAAAACAGACTGAGAAACCTCAGATAAAGTTTCTCCTCTATCCCGTTTCCTTTGTGCTAGATGAATAATCGTCTCTCCACATACTCTATTCTGAGAGATAATTGTGTGTGAAAGCCGCACTTCACCTATATTCTAGGGAACAGAAAGTTTCTTTTCAATTGCATTCTACAATCCATCCATATAAATGGAGATGTACTAGCTCCAACTCGGTTTTACAATGAAAAGTGAAGGAACTGCAAAACGTCACTAGGAAACAGACTGAGAAACAAGAGTAAAACTTCCCCTGCAATCCTTTCCTATTTTGCTAGATGAACGAACGTCTCTCCACTTGATGAGTTCTGAGAGATAAGTGTGTGTGAAAACCGCCCTTCACCTACATTCTTGGTAACAGAAAGATTATTTTCAGTTGCAAACTACACTCCATCCATATAAATGGGGAGGTACTAGCTCCATCTCGGTTTTACAGTGAAAACTACAGGATCTTCAAACCGGCACTAGGAAACAGGCTTAGAAATCACAGTAATTGTTTCCCCTTCAACACGTTCCCGTTGTGCTAGATTAACGAATGTCTATCAAAATGCTCATTTCTGAGAGATAAGTGTGTGTGAATGCCGTCTTTCAAGTTGCTTGTTGGGAACAAAGAGTTTCTTTTCAGTTGCAAACAACACACCAAACATATATATGGGGAGGTATTAGCTCCAATTAATTTTTACAGTGATAACTGCAGGAACTTCAAACCGACACTAGGTAACAGACTGGGAAACCACACAAATAGCTTCCCCTGCAAACACTTCCCTTTGTGCTACAAGAAGGAACGTCTCTCCACATGCTCAGTTCAGAGAGTTATGTGTGCTAAAGCCGTCTTTCAACTAGCTGGTTGGGAACAAAAGTTTCTTTCAGTTGCAAAATACACTGCATTCTTATATATGGGGAGGAACTAGCTCCAACTCGGTTTCACTGTGAAAATTGTAGGAACTTCAAACTGGGGCTAGGAAACAGACTGAGCAAATGGAAATAAAGTTTCTCCTGCCACCCGATCCCTTTTTGCTAGATGAACGAACGTCACTCGTCATGCTCATTTCTGAGAGATAAGTGTGTGTAAAAGCCGTCTTTCACCTAGCTTCTGAAGAACATATTTTCTTTTCAGATGCAAAATACTCTTCATCCTTGTATATTGTGATTTATTAGATCCAAATCGGATTTACAGTGAAAACTGCAGGAACTTTAAACCGTCACTGGGAAACAGAGTGAGAAACCAGACAAAAAGTTTCCCCTGCAACCAGTTCCATTTATGTTACATGAACGAACATTTCTCCACATGCTCATTTCTAGGAGATAATTGTGTGTGAATGCCGTCCTTCACCTAAATATTTGGGAACACAAAATTTCTTTTCAGTTGCAAAATACAATCCCTCTATATATTTATGTAGGTACTAGCTCCAACTCGGGTTTACAGTGAAAACTGCAGGAACTTCAAACCAGCAATAAGAAAAAGACTGAGAAAACACACTTAAAGTTTCTCCTGTGACACGTTCCATTTGTGCTAGATGAACGAAGGTTTCTCCACATCCTCATTTCTTAGAAATATTAATGTGTGAAAGGCGTACTTCAACTAGATTGTAGAGAACACAAAGTTTCTTTTCAGTTGCAAACTACACTCCATCCATATATATGGGGATGTAAAAGCTCCAAATCGCTTTTACAGTGAAAATTGCAGGAATTTCAAACCGGCCCTAGAAACAGACTGAGAATCCAGACAAAAGTTACACCTGCAAAACGTTCCCTTTGTGCTAGATTAACGAACGTCTCCCCACATGCTCTGTTCTGAGAGATAAATGTGTGTGAAATCCGTCCTTCAACGTGCTTGTTGGGAACACAGAGTTTCTTTTCAGTTGCACAATACACACCATACATATATATGGGGAGGTATTAGCTCCAATTAAGTTTTACAGTGAAAACTGAAGGAACTTCAAACCGGCATTAGGAAACAGACTGAGAAACCAGACAAATAGTTTCTCCTGAAACCAGTTCCCTTTGTGCTAGATGAACAAACGTCTCTCCAATTGCTCAGTTCTGAGAGATATGTGTCTGTGAAAGCCGTCCTTCCTCTAGCTTTTTGGGAACACAAAGTTTCTTCTCAGTTACAAATTACACTCCTTCCATATACATGGTTGGGTACTAGCTCTAACTCGGTATTACAGTGAAAATTGAAGGAACTTCAAAACGGAAGTTGAAAACAGTCTGAGAAACCTCAGATAAAGTTTCTCCTCTATCCCGTTTCCTTTGTGCTAGATGAATAATCGTCTCTCCACATACTCTATTCTGAGATATAAGTGTGTGTGAAAGCCGCCCTTCACCTATATTCTAGGGAACAGGAAGTTTCTTTTCAATTGCAAACTACAATCCATCCATATAAATGGAGATGTACTAGCTCCAACTCGGTTTTACAATGAAAAGTGAAGGAACTACAAACCGTCACTAGGAAACAGACTGAGAAACAAGAGTAAAACTTTCCCTGCAATCCTTTCCTATTGTGCTAGATGAACGAACGTCTCTCAATATGCTCAGTTCTGAGAGATAAGTGTGTGTGAAAGCCGCCCTTCACCTATATTCTAGGGAACAGGAAGTTTCTTTTCAATTGCAAACTACAATCCATCCATATAAATGGAGATGTACTAGCTACAACTCGGTTTTACAATGAAAAGTGAAGGAACTACAAACCGTCACTAGGAAACAGACTGAGAAACAAGAGTAAAACTTTCCCTGCAATCCTTTCCTATTGTGCTAGATGAACGAACGTCTCTCAATATGCTCAGTTCTGAGAGACAAGTGTGTGTGAAAGTCGCCCTTCACCTATATTCTAGGTAACAGAAAGTTTCTTTTCAGTTGCAAACTACACTCCATCCATATAAATGGGGAGGTACTAGCTCCAGCTCGGTTTTACAGTGAAAACTGCAGGATCTTCAAACCGGCAATAGGAAACAGGCTTATGAAACACAGTAAGTGTTTCTCCTTCAACCCGTTCCCGTTGTGCTAGATTAACGAATATGTCTCCACATGCTCAGTTCTGAGAGATATGTGTATGTAAAAGCCGTCTTTCAACTAGCTTGTTGGGAACACAAACTTTCTTTCAGTTGCAAACTACACTCGATCCATATATATGGGTAGGTACAATCTCCAACTCGTTTTCACTGTGAAAATTGCAGGAACTTCAAACTGGGGCTAGGAAACAGACTGAGCAAATGGAAATAAAGTTTCTCCTGCCACCCGATCCCTTTTTGCGAGATGAAAGAACGTCACTCCACATGCTCATTTCTGAGAGATAAGTGTGTGTAAAAGCCGTCTTTCACCTAGCTTCTGAAGAACACAGTTTCTTTCAGATGCAAAATAGTCTTCATCATTGTATGTTGTGATTTATTTGATCCAAATCGGATTTACAGTGAAAACTGCAGGAACTTCAAACCGTCACTGGGAAACAGAGTGAGAAACCAGACAAAAAGTTTCCCCTGCAACCAGTTACATTTGTGTTACATGAACTAACATCTCTCCACAAGCTCATTTTTAGGAGATAATTGTGAGTGAATGCCGTCCTTCACCTAAATATTAGGGAACACAAAGTTTCTTTTCAGTTGCAAAATACAATCCATCCATATATATATGTAAGTACTAGCTCCAACTCGGGTTTACAGTGAAAACTGCAGGAACTTCAAACCGGCAATAAGAAAAAGACTGAGAAAACACATTTAAAGTTTCTCCTGTGACACGTTCCCTTTGTGCTAGATGAACGAAGGTCTCTCCACATCCTCATTTCTTAGAAATATTACTGTGTGAAAGGCTTACTTCAACTAGATTGTAGAGAACACAAAGTTTCTTTTCAGTTGCAAACTACACTCCATCCATATAAATGGGTAGTTATTAAACCCAAATCTGTTTTACAGTGAAAACTGCAGGATCTTCAATCCGGCTCTAGGAAACAGCCTGAGAAACTAGAGTAATTGTTTCACCTGCAACCCGTTCCCTTTGTGCTACATTAATGAACGTCTCTCTAACTGCTCCGTTCTGAGAGATAAGTGTGTGTGAAAGCCGTCCTTCAACTTGGTTGTTGGGAACACAGAGTTTCTTTTCAGTTGCAAAATACACACCATACATATATATGGGGAGGTATTAGCTCCAATTAATTTTTACAGTGAAAACTGCAGGAACTTCAAACCGGCACTAGGAAACAGACTGAGAAACCAGACAAATAGTTTCTCCTGCAACCACTTCCATTTGTGCTAGATGAACGAAAGTCTCTCAACTTGCTCAGTTCTGAGAAATAAGTGTCTGTGAAAGCCGTCCTTCCTCTAGCTTTTTGGGAACACAAAGTTTCTTTTCAAATGCAAACTACACGCCATCCATATATATGGGCAGGTACTAGCTCCAACTCGGATTTACTGTGAAAATTGCAGGAACTTCAAACAAGCACTTTGAAACAGACTGAGAAAATGGAGATAAATTTTCTCCTGCCACCCGATCCCTTTTTGCGAGATGAACGAACGTCACCCCACATGCTCATTTCTGAGAGATAATTTTGTGTAAAAGCCGTCTTTCACCTAGCTTCTGAAGAACACAGTCTCTTTTCAGTTGCAAATAGACTGCATCCATATATATGGGATTTACTAGCTCCAAATCGGATTTACAGTGAAAACTGCAGGAACTTCAAACCGTCACTAGGAAACAGACTGAGAAACCAGACAAAAAGATTCCCTTGCAACCAGTTCCCTTTGGGTTAGATGAACGAACGTCTCTCAACATGCTCAGTTCTGAGAGATAAGTGTGTGTGCAAGCGGTCCTTCACCTAACTTGTTGGAAAAACAGTGTTTCTTTTCATTTGCCAACTACACTCCATCCATGTATATGGGGAGGTACTAGCTACAACTCGGTTTTACAGTGAAATCTGCAGGAAATTCAAAACGTCACTAGAAATCAGACTGAGAAACCAGAGTAAAATTTCTCCTGCAACCCGTTCTCTTTGTGCTAGATGAAAGAACGTCTCTCAACATGCTCAGTTCTGAGAGACAAGTGTGTGTGAAAGTCGCCCTTCACCTATATTCTAGGTAACAGAAAGTTTCTTTTCAGTTGCAAACTACACTCCATCCATATAAATGGGGAGGTACTAGCTCCAGCTCGGTTTTACAGTGAAAACTGCAGGATCTTCAAACCGGCACTAGGAAACAGGCTTAGAAAACACAGTAAGTGTTTCTCCTTCAACCCGTTCCCGTTGTGCTAGATTAACGAATATGTCTCCACATGCTCAGTTCTGAGAGATATGTGTGTGTAAAAGCCGTATTTCAACTAGCTTGTTGGGAACACAAAGTTTCTTTCAGTTGCATACTACACTCGATCCATATATATGGGTAGGTACAAGCTCCAACTCGTTTTCACTGTGAAAATTGCAGGAACTTCAAACTGGGGCTAGGAAACAGACTGAGCAAATGGAAATAAAGTTTCTCCTGCCACCCGATCCCTTTTTGCGAGATGAACGAACGTCACTCCACATGCTCATTTCTGAGAGATAAGTGTGTGTAAAAGCCGTCTTTCACCTAGCTTCTGAAGAACACAGTTTCTTTCAGATGCAAAATAGTCTTCATCATTGTATGTTGTGATTTATTTGATCCAAATCGGATTTACAGTGAAAACTGCAGGAACTTCACACCGTCACTGGGAAACAGAGTGAGAAACCAGACAAAAAGTTTCCCCTGCAACCAGTTACATTTGTGTTACATGAACTAACATCTCTCCACATGCTCATTTTTAGGAGATAATTGTGAGTGAATGCCGTCCTTCACCTAAATATTAGGGAACACAAAGTTTCTTTTCAGTTGCAAAATACAATCCATCCATATATATATGTAAGTACTAGCTCCAACTCGGGTTTACAGTGAAAACTGCAGGAACTTCAAACCGGCAATAAGAAAAAGACTGAGAAAACACATTTAAAGTTTCTCCTGTGACACGTTCCCTTTGTGCTAGATGAACGAAGGTCTCTCCACATCCTCATTTCTTAGAAATATTACTGTGTGAAAGGCTTACTTCAACTAGATTGTAGAGAACACAAAGTTTCTTTTCAGTTGCAAACTACACTCCATCCATATATATGGGGATGTACAAGCTCCAAATCGCTTTTACAGTGAAAATTCAGGAATTTCAAACCGGCCTTAGAAACAGACTGAGAATCCAGAGAAAAGTTACACCTGCAAAACCTTCCCTTTGTGCTAGATTAACGAACGTCTCCACACATGCTCAGTTCTGAGAGATAAATGTGTGTGAAAGCCGTCCTTCACCTAGCTTGTTGGGAAGACAGATTCTTTTTGGTTGCAAATACACTGAATCCATATATATGGGGATTTACAAGCTCCAACTCGGATTTACAGTGAAAACTGCAGGAACTTCAATCTGTCACTAGGAAACAGACTGAGAAACAAGAGTAAAACTTCTCATGCAACCCGTTCCCTTTGTGCTAGATTAACGAACGTCTCTCTAACTGCTCAGTTCTGAGAGATAAGTGTGTGTGAAATCCGTCCTTCAATGTGCTTGTTGGGAACACAGAGTTTCTTTTCAGTTGCAAAATACACAACATACATATATATGGGGAGGTATTAGCTCCAATTAAGTTTTACAGTGAAAACTGAAGGAACTTCAAACCGGCATTAGGAAACAGACTGAGAAACCAGACAAATAGTTTCTCCTGAAACCAGTTCCCTTTGTGCTAGATGAACAAACGTCTCTCCAATTGCTCAGTTCTGAGAGATATGTGTCTGTGAAAGCCGTCCTTCCTCTAGCTTTTTGGGAACACAAAGTTTCTTCTCAGTTACAAATTACACTCCTTCCATATACATGGTTGGGTACTAGCTCTAACTCGGTATTACAGTGATAATTGAAGGAACTTCAAAACGGAACTAGAAAACAGACTGAGAAACCTCAGATAAAGTTTCTCCTCTATCCCGTTTCCTTTGTGCTAGATGAATAATCGTCTCTCCACATACTCTATTCTGAGAGATAAGTGTGTGTGAAAGCCGCCCTTCACCTATATTCTAGGGAACAGGAAGTTTCTTTTCAATTGCAAACTACAATCCATCCATATAAATGGAGATGTACTAGCTCCAACTCGGTTTTACAATGAAAAGTGAAGGAACTACAAACCGTCACTAGGAAACAGACTGAGAAACAAGAGTAAAACTTTCCCTGCAATCCTTTCCTATTGTGCTAGATGAACGAACGTCTCTCCACTTGATGAGTTCTGAAAGATAAGTGTGTGTGAAAGCCGCCCTTCACCTACATTCTAGGTAACAGAAAGTTTCTTTTCAGTTGCAAACTACACTCCATCCATATAAATGGGTAGTTATTAAACCCAAATCTGTTTTACAGTGAAAACTGCAGGATCTTCAATCCGGCTCTAGGAAACAGCCTGAGAAACTAGAGTAATTGTTTCACCTGCAACCCGTTCCCTTTGTGCTACATTAATGAACGTCTCTCTAACTGCTCAGTTCTGAGAGATAAGTGTGTGTGAAAGCCGTCCTTCAACTTGGTTGTTGGGAACACAGAGTTTCTTTTCAGTTGCAAAATACACACCATACATATATATGGGGAGGTATTAGCTCCAATTAATTTTTACAGTGAAAACTGCAGGAACTTCAAACCGGCACTAGGAAACAGACTGAGAAACCAGACAAATAGTTTCTCCTGCAACCACTTCCATTTGTGCTAGATGAACGAAAGTCTCTCAACTTGCTCAGTTCTGAGAAATAAGTGTCTGTGAAAGCCGTCCTTCCTCTAGCTTTTTGGGAACACAAAGTTTCTTTTCAAATGCAAACTACACGCCATCCATATATATGGGCAGGTACTAGCTCCAACTCGGATTTACTGTGAAAATTGCAGGAACTTCAAACAAGCACTTTGAAACAGACTGAGAAAATGGAGATAAATTTTCTCCTGCCACCCGATCCCTTTTTGCGAGATGAACGAACGTCACCCCACATGCTCATTTCTGAGAGATAATTTTGTGTAAAAGCCGTCTTTCACCTAGCTTCTGAAGAACACAGTTTCTTTTCAGTTGCAAATAGACTGCATCCATATATATGGGATTTACTAGCTCCAAATCGGATTTACAGTGAAAACTGCAGGAACTTCAAACCGTCACTAGGAAACAGACTGAGAAACCAGACAAAAAGATTCCCTTGCAACCAGTTCCCTTTGGGTTAGATGAACGAACGTCTCTCAACATGCTCAGTTCTGAGAGATAAGTGTGTGTGCAAGCGGTCCTTCACCTAGCTTGTTGGAAAAACAGTGTTTCTTTTCATTTGCCAACTACACTCCATCCATGTATATGGGGAGGTACTAGCTACAACTCGGTTTTACAGTGAAATCTGCAGGAAATTCAAAACGTCACTAGAAATCAGACTGAGAAACCAGAGTAAAATTTCTCCTGCAACCCGTTCTCTTTGTGCTAGATGAAAGAACGTCTCTCAACATGCTCAGTTCTGAGAGACAAGTGTGTGTGAAAGTCGCCCTTCACCTATATTCTAGGTAACAGAAAGTTTCTTTTCAGTTGCAAACTACACTCCATCCATATAAATGGGGAGGTACTAGCTCCAGCTCGGTTTTACAGTGAAAACTGCAGGATCTTCAAACCGGCACTAGGAAACAGGCTTAGAAAACACAGTAAGTGTTTCTCCTTCAACCCGTTCCCGTTGTGCTAGATTAACGAATATGTCTCCACATGCTCAGTTCTGAGAGATATGTGTGTGTAAAAGCCGTATTTCAACTAGCTTGTTGGGAACACAAAGTTTCTTTCAGTTGCATACTACACTCGATCCATATATATGGGTAGGTACAAGCTCCAACTCGTTTTCACTGTGAAAATTGCAGGAACTTCAAACTGGGGCTAGGAAACAGACTGAGCAAATGGAAATAAAGTTTCTCCTGCCACCCGATCCCTTTTTGCGAGATGAACGAACGTCACTCCACATGCTCATTTCTGAGAGATAAGTGTGTGTAAAAGCCGTCTTTCACCTAGCTTCTGAAGAACACAGTTTCTTTCAGATGCAAAATAGTCTTCATCATTGTATGTTGTGATTTATTTGATCCAAATCGGATTTACAGTGAAAACTGCAGGAACTTCAAACCGTCACTGGGAAACAGAGTGAGAAACCAGACAAAAAGTTTCCCCTGCAACCAGTTACATTTGTGTTACATGAACTAACATCTCTCCACATGCTCATTTTTAGGAGATAATTGTGAGTGAATGCCGTCCTTCACCTAAATATTAGGGAACACAAAGTTTCTTTTCAGTTGCAAAATACAATCCATCCATATATATATGTAAGTACTAGCTCCAACTCGGGTTTACAGTGAAAACTGCAGGAACTTCAAACCGGCAATAAGAAAAAGACTGAGAAAACACATTTAAAGTTTCTCCTGTGACACGTTCCCTTTGTGCTAGATGAACGAAGGTCTCTCCACATCCTCATTTCTTAGAAATATTACTGTGTGAAAGGCTTACTTCAACTAGATTGTAGAGAACACAAAGTTTCTTTTCAGTTGCAAACTACACTCCATCCATATATATGGGGATGTACAAGCTCCAAATCGCTTTTACAGTGAAAATTCAGGAATTTCAAACCGGCCTTAGAAACAGACTGAGAATCCAGAGAAAAGTTACACCTGCAAAACCTTCCCTTTGTGCTAGATTAACGAACGTCTCCACACATGCTCAGTTCTGAGAGATAAATGTGTGTGAAAGCCGTCCTTCACCTAGCTTGTTGGGAAGACAGATTCTTTTTGGTTGCAAATACACTGAATCCATATATATGGGGATTTACAAGCTCCAACTCGGATTTACAGTGAAAACTGCAGGAACTTCAATCTGTCACTAGGAAACAGACTGAGAAACAAGAGTAAAACTTCTCATGCAACCCGTTCCCTTTGTGCTAGATTAACGAACGTCTCTCTAACTGCTCAGTTCTGAGAGATAAGTGTGTGTGAAATCCGTCCTTCAATGTGCTTGTTGGGAACACAGAGTTTCTTTTCAGTTGCAAAATACACAACATACATATATATGGGGAGGTATTAGCTCCAATTAAGTTTTACAGTGAAAACTGAAGGAACTTCAAACCGGCATTAGGAAACAGACTGAGAAACCAGACAAATAGTTTCTCCTGAAACCAGTTCCCTTTGTGCTAGATGAACAAACGTCTCTCCAATTGCTCAGTTCTGAGAGATATGTGTCTGTGAAAGCCGTCCTTCCTCTAGCTTTTTGGGAACACAAAGTTTCTTCTCAGTTACAAATTACACTCCTTCCATATACATGGTTGGGTACTAGCTCTAACTCGGTATTACAGTGATAATTGAAGGAACTTCAAAACGGAACTAGAAAACAGACTGAGAAACCTCAGATAAAGTTTCTCCTCTATCCCGTTTCCTTTGTGCTAGATGAATAATCGTCTCTCCACATACTCTATTCTGAGAGATAAGTGTGTGTGAAAGCCGCCCTTCACCTATATTCTAGGGAACAGGAAGTTTCTTTTCAATTGCAAACTACAATCCATCCATATAAATGGAGATGTACTAGCTCCAACTCGGTTTTACAATGAAAAGTGAAGGAACTACAAACCGTCACTAGGAAACAGACTGAGAAACAAGAGTAAAACTTTCCCTGCAATCCTTTCCTATTGTGCTAGATGAACGAACGTCTCTCCACTTGATGAGTTCTGAAAGATAAGTGTGTGTGAAAGCCGCCCTTCACCTACATTCTAGGTAACAGAAAGTTTCTTTTCAGTTGCAAACTACACTCCATCCATATAAATGGGTAGTTATTAAACCCAAATCTGTTTTACAGTGAAAACTGCAGGATCTTAAATCCGGCTCTAGGAAACAGCCTGAGAAACTAGAGTAATTGTTTCACCTGCAACCCGTTCCCTTTGTGCTACATTAATGAACGTCTCTCTAACTGCTCAGTTCTGAGAGATAAGTGTGTGTGAAAGCCGTCCTTCAACTTGGTTGTTGGGAACACAGAGTTTCTTTTCAGTTGCAAAATACACACCATACATATATATGGGGAGGTATTAGCTCCAATTAATTTTTACAGTGAAAACTGCAGGAACTTCAAACCGGCACTAGGAAACAGACTGAGAAACCAGACAAATAGTTTCTCCTGCAACCACTTCCATTTGTGCTAGATGAACGAAAGTCTCTCAACTTGCTCAGTTCTGAGAAATAAGTGTCTGTGAAAGCCGTCCTTCCTCTAGCTTTTTGGGAACACAAAGTTTCTTTTCAAATGCAAACTACACGCCATCCATATATATGGGCAGGTACTAGCTCCAACTCGGATTTACTGTGAAAATTGCAGGAACTTCAAACAAGCACTTTGAAACAGACTGAGAAAATGGAGATAAATTTTCTCCTGCCACCCGATCCCTTTTTGCGAGATGAACGAACGTCACCCCACATGCTCATTTCTGAGAGATAATTTTGTGTAAAAGCCGTCTTTCACCTAGCTTCTGAAGAACACAGTTTCTTTTCAGTTGCAAATAGACTGCATCCATATATATGGGATTTACTAGCTCCAAATCGGATTTACAGTGAAAACTGCAGGAACTTCAAACCGTCACTAGGAAACAGACTGAGAAACCAGACAAAAAGATTCCCTTGCAACCAGTTCCCTTTGGGTTAGATGAACGAACGTCTCTCAACATGCTCAGTTCTGAGAGATAAGTGTGTGTGCAAGCGGTCCTTCACCTAGCTTGTTGGAAAAACAGTGTTTCTTTTCATTTGCCAACTACACTCCATCCATGTATATGGGGAGGTACTAGCTACAACTCGGTTTTACAGTGAAATCTGCAGGAAATTCAAAACGTCACTAGAAATCAGACTGAGAAACCAGAGTAAAATTTCTCCTGCAACCCGTTCTCTTTGTGCTAGATGAAAGAACGTCTCTCAACATGCTCAGTTCTGAGAGACAAGTGTGTGTGAAAGTCGCCCTTCACCTATATTCTAGGTAACAGAAAGTTTCTTTTCAGTTGCAAACTACACTCCATCCATATAAATGGGGAGGTACTAGCTCCAGCTCGGTTTTACAGTGAAAACTGCAGGATCTTCAAACCGGCACTAGGAAACAGGCTTAGAAAACACAGTAAGTGTTTCTCCTTCAACCCGTTCCCGTTGTGCTAGATTAACGAATATGTCTCCACATGCTCAGTTCTGAGAGATATGTGTGTGTAAAAGCCGTATTTCAACTAGCTTGTTGGGAACACAAAGTTTCTTTCAGTTGCATACTACACTCGATCCATATATATGGGTAGGTACAAGCTCCAACTCGTTTTCACTGTGAAAATTGCAGGAACTTCAAACTGGGGCTAGGAAACAGACTGAGCAAATGGAAATAAAGTTTCTCCTGCCACCCGATCCCTTTTTGCGAGATGAACGAACGTCACTCCACATGCTCATTTCTGAGAGATAAGTGTGTGTAAAAGCCGTCTTTCACCTAGCTTCTGAAGAACACAGTTTCTTTCAGATGCAAAATAGTCTTCATCATTGTATGTTGTGATTTATTTGATCCAAATCGGATTTACAGTGAAAACTGCAGGAACTTCAAACCGTCACTGGGAAACAGAGTGAGAAACCAGACAAAAAGTTTCCCCTGCAACCAGTTACATTTGTGTTACATGAACTAACATCTCTCCACATGCTCATTTTTAGGAGATAATTGTGAGTGAATGCCGTCCTTCACCTAAATATTAGGGAACACAAAGTTTCTTTTCAGTTGCAAAATACAATCCATCCATATATATATGTAAGTACTAGCTCCAACTCGGGTTTACAGTGAAAACTGCAGGAACTTCAAACCGGCAATAAGAAAAAGACTGAGAAAACACATTTAAAGTTTCTCCTGTGACACGTTCCCTTTGTGCTAGATGAACGAAGGTCTCTCCACATCCTCATTTCTTAGAAATATTACTGTGTGAAAGGCTTACTTCAACTAGATTGTAGAGAACACAAAGTTTCTTTTCAGTTGCAAACTACACTCCATCCATATATATGGGGATGTACAAGCTCCAAATCGCTTTTACAGTGAAAATTCAGGAATTTCAAACCGGCCTTAGAAACAGACTGAGAATCCAGAGAAAAGTTACACCTGCAAAACCTTCCCTTTGTGCTAGATTAACGAACGTCTCCACACATGCTCAGTTCTGAGAGATAAATGTGTGTGAAAGCCGTCCTTCACCTAGCTTGTTGGGAAGACAGATTCTTTTTGGTTGCAAATACACTGAATCCATATATATGGGGATTTACAAGCTCCAACTCGGATTTACAGTGAAAACTGCAGGAACTTCAATCTGTCACTAGGAAACAGACTGAGAAACAAGAGTAAAACTTCTCATGCAACCCGTTCCCTTTGTGCTAGATTAACGAACGTCTCTCTAACTGCTCAGTTCTGAGAGATAAGTGTGTGTGAAATCCGTCCTTCAATGTGCTTGTTGGGAACACAGAGTTTCTTTTCAGTTGCAAAATACACAACATACATATATATGGGGAGGTATTAGCTCCAATTAAGTTTTACAGTGAAAACTGAAGGAACTTCAAACCGGCATTAGGAAACAGACTGAGAAACCAGACAAATAGTTTCTCCTGAAACCAGTTCCCTTTGTGCTAGATGAACAAACGTCTCTCCAATTGCTCAGTTCTGAGAGATATGTGTCTGTGAAAGCCGTCCTTCCTCTAGCTTTTTGGGAACACAAAGTTTCTTCTCAGTTACAAATTACACTCCTTCCATATACATGGTTGGGTACTAGCTCTAACTCGGTATTACAGTGATAATTGAAGGAACTTCAAAACGGAACTAGAAAACAGACTGAGAAACCTCAGATAAAGTTTCTCCTCTATCCCGTTTCCTTTGTGCTAGATGAATAATCGTCTCTCCACATACTCTATTCTGAGAGATAAGTGTGTGTGAAAGCCGCCCTTCACCTATATTCTAGGGAACAGGAAGTTTCTTTTCAATTGCAAACTACAATCCATCCATATAAATGGAGATGTACTAGCTCCAACTCGGTTTTACAATGAAAAGTGAAGGAACTACAAACCGTCACTAGGAAACAGACTGAGAAACAAGAGTAAAACTTTCCCTGCAATCCTTTCCTATTGTGCTAGATGAACGAACGTCTCTCCACTTGATGAGTTCTGAAAGATAAGTGTGTGTGAAAGCCGCCCTTCACCTACATTCTAGGTAACAGAAAGTTTCTTTTCAGTTGCAAACTACACTCCATCCATATAAATGGGTAGTTATTAAACCCAAATCTGTTTTACAGTGAAAACTGCAGGATCTTCAATCCGGCTCTAGGAAACAGCCTGAGAAACTAGAGTAATTGTTTCACCTGCAACCCGTTCCCTTTGTGCTACATTAATGAACGTCTCTCTAACTGCTCAGTTCTGAGAGATAAGTGTGTGTGAAAGCCGTCCTTCAACTTGGTTGTTGGGAACACAGAGTTTCTTTTCAGTTGCAAAATACACACCATACATATATATGGGGAGGTATTAGCTCCAATTAATTTTTACAGTGAAAACTGCAGGAACTTCAAACCGGCACTAGGAAACAGACTGAGAAACCAGACAAATAGTTTCTCCTGCAACCACTTCCATTTGTGCTAGATGAACGAAAGTCTCTCAACTTGCTCAGTTCTGAGAAATAAGTGTCTGTGAAAGCCGTCCTTCCTCTAGCTTTTTGGGAACACAAAGTTTCTTTTCAAATGCAAACTACACGCCATCCATATATATGGGCAGGTACTAGCTCCAACTCGGATTTACTGTGAAAATTGCAGGAACTTCAAACAAGCACTTTGAAACAGACTGAGAAAATGGAGATAAATTTTCTCCTGCCACCCGATCCCTTTTTGCGAGATGAACGAACGTCACCCCACATGCTCATTTCTGAGAGATAATTTTGTGTAAAAGCCGTCTTTCACCTAGCTTCTGAGAACACAGTTTCTTTTCAGTTGCAAATAGACTGCATCCATATATATGGGATTTACTAGCTCCAAATCGGATTTACAGTGAAAACTGCAGGAACTTCAAACCGTCACTAGGAAACAGACTGAGAAACCAGACAAAAAGATTCCCTTGCAACCAGTTCCCTTTGGGTTAGATGAACGAACGTCTCTCAACATGCTCAGTTCTGAGAGATAAGTGTGTGTGCAAGCGGTCCTTCACCTAGCTTGTTGGAAAAACAGTGTTTCTTTTCATTTGCCAACTACACTCCATCCATGTATATGGGGAGGTACTAGCTACAACTCGGTTTTACAGTGAAATCTGCAGGAAATTCAAAACGTCACTAGAAATCAGACTGAGAAACCAGAGTAAAATTTCTCCTGCAACCCGTTCTCTTTGTGCTAGATGAAAGAACGTCTCTCAACATGCTCAGTTCTGAGAGACAAGTGTGTGTGAAAGTCGCCCTTCACCTATATTCTAGGTAACAGAAAGTTTCTTTTCAGTTGCAAACTACACTCCATCCATATAAATGGGGAGGTACTAGCTCCAGCTCGGTTTTACAGTGAAAACTGCAGGATCTTCAAACCGGCACTAGGAAACAGGCTTAGAAAACACAGTAAGTGTTTCTCCTTCAACCCGTTCCCGTTGTGCTAGATTAACGAATATGTCTCCACATGCTCAGTTCTGAGAGATATGTGTGTGTAAAAGCCGTATTTCAACTAGCTTGTTGGGAACACAAAGTTTCTTTCAGTTGCATACTACACTCGATCCATATATATGGGTAGGTACAAGCTCCAACTCGTTTTCACTGTGAAAATTGCAGGAACTTCAAACTGGGGCTAGGAAACAGACTGAGCAAATGGAAATAAAGTTTCTCCTGCCACCCGATCCCTTTTTGCGAGATGAACGAACGTCACTCCACATGCTCATTTTCTGAGAGATAAGTGTGTGTAAAAGCCGTCTTTCACCTAGCTTCTGAAGAACACAGTTTCTTTCAGATGCAAATAGTCTTCATCATTGTATGTTGTGATTTATTTGATCCAAATCGGATTTACAGTGAAAACTGCAGGAACTTCAAACCGTCACTGGGAAACAGAGTGAGAAACCAGACAAAAAGTTTCCCCTGCAACCAGTTACCTTTGTGTTACATGAACTAAACATCTCTCCACATGCTCATTTTAGGAGATAATTGTGAGTGAATGCCGTCCTTCACCTAATATTAGGGAACACAAAGTTTCTTTTCAGTTGCAAAATACATCCATCCATATATATATGTAAGTACTAGCTCCAACTCGGGTTTACAGTGAAAACTGCAGGAACTTCAAACCGGCAATAAGAAAAAGACTGAGAAAACACATTTAAAGTTTCTCCTGTGACACGTTCCCTTTGTGCTAGATGAACGAAGGTCTCTCCACATCCTCATTTCTTAGAAATATTACTGTGTGAAAGGCTTACTTCAACTAGATTGTAGAGAACACAAAGTTTCTTTTCAGTTGCAAACTACACTCCATCCATATATATGGGGATGTACAAGCTCCAAATCGCTTTTACAGTGAAAATTCAGGAATTTCAAACCGGCCTTAGAAACAGACTGAGAATCCAGAGAAAAGTTACACCTGCAAAACCTTCCCTTTGTGCTAGATTAACGAACGTCTCCACACATGCTCAGTTCTGAGAGATAAATGTGTGTGAAAGCCGTCCTTCACCTAGCTTGTTGGGAAGACAGATTCTTTTTGGTTGCAAATACACTGAATCCATATATATGGGGATTTACAAGCTCCAACTCGGATTTACAGTGAAAACTGCAGGAACTTCAATCTGTCACTAGGAAACAGACTGAGAAACAAGAGTAAAACTTCTCATGCAACCCGTTCCCTTTGTGCTAGATTAACGAACGTCTCTCTAACTGCTCAGTTCTGAGAGATAAGTGTGTGTGAAATCCGTCCTTCAATGTGCTTGTTGGGAACACAGAGTTTCTTTTCAGTTGCAAAATACACAACATACATATATATGGGGAGGTATTAGCTCCAATTAAGTTTTACAGTGAAAACTGAAGGAACTTCAAACCGGCATTAGGAAACAGACTGAGAAACCAGACAAATAGTTTCTCCTGAAACCAGTTCCCTTTGTGCTAGATGAACAAACGTCTCTCCAATTGCTCAGTTCTGAGAGATATGTGTCTGTGAAAGCCGTCCTTCCTCTAGCTTTTTGGGAACACAAAGTTTCTTCTCAGTTACAAATTACACTCCTTCCATATACATGGTTGGGTACTAGCTCTAACTCGGTATTACAGTGATAATTGAAGGAACTTCAAAACGGAACTAGAAAACAGACTGAGAAACCTCAGATAAAGTTTCTCCTCTATCCCGTTTCCTTTGTGCTAGATGAATAATCGTCTCTCCACATACTCTATTCTGAGAGATAAGTGTGTGTGAAAGCCGCCCTTCACCTATATTCTAGGGAACAGGAAGTTTCTTTTCAATTGCAAACTACAATCCATCCATATAAATGGAGATGTACTAGCTCCAACTCGGTTTTACAATGAAAAGTGAAGGAACTACAAACCGTCACTAGGAAACAGACTGAGAAACAAGAGTAAAACTTTCCCTGCAATCCTTTCCTATTGTGCTAGATGAACGAACGTCTCTCCACTTGATGAGTTCTGAAAGAGTAAGTGTGTGTGAAAGCCGCCCTTCACCTACATTCTAGGTAACAGAAAGTTTCTTTTCAGTTGCAAACTACACTCCATCCATATAAATGGGTAGTTATTAAACCCAAATCTGTTTTACAGTGAAAACTGCAGGATCTTCAATCCGGCTCTAGGAAACAGCCTGAGAAACTAGAGTAATTGTTTCACCTGCAACCCGTTCCCTTTGTGCTACATTAATGAACGTCTCTCTAACTGCTCAGTTCTGAGAGATAAGTGTGTGTGAAAGCCGTCCTTCAACTTGGTTGTTGGGAACACAGAGTTTCTTTTCAGTTGCAAAATACACACCATACATATATATGGGGAGGTATTAGCTCCAATTAATTTTTACAGTGAAAACTGCAGGAACTTCAAACCGGCACTAGGAAACAGACTGAGAAACCAGACAAATAGTTTCTCCTGCAACCACTTCCATTTGTGCTAGATGAACGAAAGTCTCTCAACTTGCTCAGTTCTGAGAAATAAGTGTCTGTGAAAGCCGTCCTTCCTCTAGCTTTTTGGGAACACAAAGTTTCTTTTCAAATGCAAACTACACGCCATCCATATATATGGGCAGGTACTAGCTCCAACTCGGATTTACTGTGAAAATTGCAGGAACTTCAAACAAGCACTTTGAAACAGACTGAGAAAATGGAGATAAATTTTCTCCTGCCACCCGATCCCTTTTTGCGAGATGAACGAACGTCACTCCACATGCTCATTTCTGAGAGATAATTTTGTGTAAAAGCCGTCTTTCACCTAGCTTCTGAAGAACACAGTTTCTTTTCAGTTGCAAATAGACTGCATCCATATATATGGGATTTACTAGCTCCAAATCGGATTTACAGTGAAAACTGCAGGAACTTCAAACCGTCACTAGGAAACAGACTGAGAAACCAGACAAAAAGATTCCCTTGCAACCAGTTCCCTTTGGGTTAGATGAACGAACGTCTCTCAACATGCTCAGTTCTGAGAGATAAGTGTGTGTGCAAGCGGTCCTTCACCTAGCTTGTTGGAAAAACAGTGTTTCTTTTCATTTGCCAACTACACTCCATCCATGTATATGGGGAGGTACTAGCTACAACTCGGTTTTACAGTGAAATCTGCAGGAAATTCAAAACGTCACTAGAAATCAGACTGAGAAACCAGAGTAAAATTTCTCCTGCAAAACCCGTTCTCTCTCTTGTGCTAGATGAAGAACGTCTCTAAACATGCTCAGTTCTGAGAGACAAGTGTGTGTGAAAGTCGCCCTTCACCTATATTCTAGGTAACAGAAAGTTTCTTTTCAGTTGCAAACTACACTCCATCCATATAAATGGGGAGGTACTAGCTCCAGCTCGGTTTTTACAGTGAAAACTGCAGGATCTTCAAACCGGCACTAGGAAACAGGCTTAGAAAACACAGTAAGTGTTTCTCCTTCAAACCCGTTCCCGTTGTGCTAGATTAACGAATATGTCTCCACATGCTCAGTTCTGAGAGATATGTGTGTGTAAAAGCCGTATTTCAACTAGCTTGTTGGGAACACAAAGTTTCTTTCAGTTGCAAACTACACTCGATCCATATATATGGGTAGGTACAAGCTCCAACTCGTTTTCACTGTGAAAATTGCAGGAACTTCAAACTGGGGCTAGGAAACAGACTGAGCAAATGGAAATAAAGTTTCTCCTGCCACCCGATCCCTTTTTGCGAGATGAACGAACGTCACTCCACATGCTCATTTTTGAGAGATAAGTGTGTGTAAAAGCCGACTTTCACCTAGCTTCTGAAGAACACAGTTTCTTTTCAGATGCAAAATACTCTTCATCCTTGTATATTGTGATTTATTAGATCCAAATCGGATTTACAGTGAAAACTGCAGGAACTTCAAACCGTCACTGGGAAACAGAGTGAGAAACCAGACAAAAATTTACCCTGCAACCAGTTCCTTTGTGTTACATGAACAAACGTCTCTCCACACGCTCATTTCTGAGAGATAATTGTGTGTGAATGCCGTCCTTCACCTAAATATTTGGGAACACAAAGTGTCTTTTCAGTTGCAAACTACTCTCCATCCATATATATATGTAGGTACTAGCTCCAACTCGGGTTTACAGTGTAAACTGCAGGAACTTCAAACCGGCAATAAGAAAAAGACTGAGAAAACACACTTAAAGTTTCTCCTGTGACACGTTCCCTTTGTGCTAGATGAACGAAGGTCTCTCCACATCCTCATTTCTTAGAAATATTACTGTGTGAAAGGCTTACTTCAACTAGATTGTAGAGAACACAAAGTTTCTTTTCAGTTGCAAACTACACTCCATCCATATATATGGGGATGTACAAGCTCCAAATAGCTTTTACAGTGAAAATTCAGGAATTTCAAACCGGCCCTTGAAACAGACTGAGAATCCAGAGAAAAGTTACACCTGCAAAACTTTCCCTTTGTGCTAGATTAACGAACGTCTCCCCACATGCTCAGTTCTGAGAGATAAATGTGTGTGAAAGCCGTCCTTCACCTAGCTTATTGGGAAGACAGATTCTTTTTGGTTGCAAATACACTGAATCCATATATATGGGGATTTACAAGCTCCAACTCGGATTTACAGTGAAAACTGCAGGAACTTCAATCTGTCACTAGGAAACAGACTGAGAACAAGAGTAAAACTTCTCATGCAACCCGTTCCCTTTGTGCTAGATTAACGAACGTCTCTCTAACTGCTCAGTTCTGAGAGATAAGTGTGTGTGAAATCCGTCCTTGAACGTGCTTGTTGGGAACACAGAGTTTCTTTTCAGTTGCAAAATACACACCATACATATATATGGGGAGGTATTAGCTCCAATTAAGTTTTACAGTGAAAACTGAAGGAACTTCAAACCGGCATTAGGAAACAGACTGAGAAACCAGACAAATAGTTTCTCCTGAAACCAGTTCCCTTTGTGCTAGATGAACAAACGTCTCTCCAATTGCTCAGTTCTGAGAGATATGTGTCTGTGAAAGCCGTCCTTCCTCTAGCTTTTTGGGAACACAAAGTTTCTTCTCAGTTACAAATTACACTCCTTCCATATACATGGTTGGTTACTAGCTCTAACTCGGTATTACAGTGATAATTGAAGGAACTTCAAAACGGAACTAGAAAACAGACTGAGAAACCTCAGATAAAGTTTCTCCTCTATCCCGTTTCCTTTGTGCTAGATGAATAATCGTCTCTCCACATACTCTATTCTGAGAGATAAGTGTGTGTGAAAGCCGCCCTTCACCTATATTCTAGGGAACAGGAAGTTTCTTTTCAATTGCAAACTACAATCCATCCATATAAATGGAGATGTACTAGCTCCAACTCGGTTTTACAATGAAAAGTGAAGGAACTACAAACCGTCACTAGGAAACAGACTGAGAAACAAGAGTAAAACTTTCCCTGCAATCCTTTCCTATTGTGCTAGATGACGAAAGTCTCTCCACTTGCTGAGTTCTGAAAGGTAAGTGTGTGTGAAAGCCGCCCTTCACCTACATTCTAGGTAACAGAAAGTTTCTTTTCAGTTGCAAACTACACTCCGTCCATATAAATGGGTATTTATTAAACCAAAATCTGTTTACAGTGAAAACTGCAGGATCTTCAATCCGGCTCTAGGAAACAGCCTGAGAAACTAGAGTAATTGTTTCACCTGCAACCCGTTCCCTTTGTGCTACATTAATGAACGTCTCTCTAACTGCTCAGTTCTGAGAGATAAGTGTGTGTGAAAGCCGTCCTTCAACTTTGTTGTTGGGAACACAGAGTTTCTTTTCAGTTGCAAAATACACACCATACATATATATGGGGAGGTATTAGCTCCAATTAATTTTTACAGTGAAAACTGCAGGAACTTCAAACCGGCACTAGGAAACAGACTGAGAAACCAGACAAATAGTTTCTCCTGCAACCACTTCCATTTGTGCTAGATGAACGAAAGTCTCTCAACTTGCTCAGTTCTGAGAAATAAGTGTCTGTGAAAGCCGTCCTTCCTCTAGCTTTTTGGGAACACAAAGTTTCTTTTCAAATGCAAACTACACGCCATCCGTATATACGGGCAGGTACTAGCTCCAACTCGGATTTACTGTGAAAATTGCAGGAACTTCAAACAAGCACTTTAAAACAGACTGAGAAAATGGAGATAAATTTTCTCCTGCCACCCGATCCCTTTTTGCGAGATGAACGAACGTCACTCCACATGCTCATTTCTGAGAGATAATTTTGTGTAAAAGCCGTCTTTCACCTAGCTTCTGAAGAACAACAGTTTCTTTTCAGTTGCAAATAGACTGCATCCATATATATGGGATTTACTAGCTCCAAATCGGATTTACAGTGAAAACTGCAGGAACTTCAAACCGTCACTAGGAAACAGACTGAGAAACCAGACAAAAAGATTCCCTTGCAACCAGTTCCCTTTGGGTTAGATGAACGAACGTCTCTCAACATGCTCAGTTCTGAGAGATAAGTGTGTGTGCAAGCCGTCCTTCACCTAGCTTGTTGGATAAACACTGTTTTCTTTTCATTTCCCAACTACAATCCATCCATGTATATAGGGAGGAACTAGCTCCAACTTTGTTTTACATTGAAATCTGCAGGAAATTCAAACGTCACTAAAAAACAGACTGAGAAACCAGAGTAAAATTTCCCCTGCAACCCGTTCTCTTTGTGCTAGATGAACGAACGTCTCTCCACTTGCTCAGTTCTGAATGATAAGTGTGTGTGAAAGTCGCCTTCACCTACATTCTAGGTAACAGAAAGTTCTTTTCAGTTGCAAACTACACTCCATCCAAATAAATGGGGAGGTACAAGCTCCAACTCGGTTTTACAGTGAAAACTGCAGGATCTTCAAACCGGCACTTGGAAACAGGCTAAGAAAACACAGTAAGTGTTTCTCCTTCAACACGTTCCCTTTGTGCTTGATTAACGAATGTCTCTCTAAATGTTCATTTCTGAGAGATAAGTGTGTGTGAAAGCCATTCTTCACATTGCTTGTTGGGAATACAGAGTTTCTTTTCAGTTGCAAACTACAAATCATACATATATATGGGGAGGTATTAGCTCCAATTAATTTTACAGTGAAAACTGCAGGAACTTCAAACCGGCACTAGGAAACAGACTGGGAAACCAGACAAATAGTTTCCCCCTGCAACCATTTCCCTTTGTGCTAGATGAACGAACGTCTCTCCACATGCTAATTTCTGAGAGATAAGTGTGTGTGAATGCCGCACTTCACCTAAATATTTGGGAACACAAAGTGTCTTTTCAGTTGCAAACTACATTCCATCCATATATATGGGGAGGTACTAGCTCCAACTCGGTTTTACAGTGAAAACTGCAGGAACTTCAAACCGGCAATAAGAAAAAGACTGAGAAAACACACTTAAAATTTCTCTTGTGACACGTTCCCTTTGTGCTAGATGAACGAAAGTCTCTAGACATCCTCAGATCTTAGAAATATTACTGTGTGAAAGGCGTACTTCAACTATATTGCAGAGAACACAAAGTTACTTTTCAGTTGCAAACTACACTCCATCCATATATATGGGGATGTACAAGATCCAAATCGCTTTTACATTGAAATTTGCAAGAATTTCAAACCGGCCCTAGAAACAGACTGAGAATCCAGATTAATAGTTACACCTGCAACACGTTCCCTTTGTTCTAGATTAACGAACATCTCAACACATGCTCAGTTCTGAGAGATAAATGTGTGTGAAAGCCGTCCTTCACCTAGCTTGTTGGGAACACAGATTCTTTTCGGTTGCAAATACACTGAATCCATATATATGGGGATTTACAAGCTCCAACTCGGATTTACAGTGAAAACTGCAGGAACTTCAATCTGTCACTAGGAAACAGACTGAGAAACAAGAGTAAAACTTCTCCTGCAACCTGTTCCTTTTGTGCTAGATTAACGAACTTCTCTCTAAATGCTCAGTTCTAAGAGATAAGTGTGTGTGAAAGCCGTCCTTCTCCTTGCTTGTTGGGAAAACAGAGATTCTTTTCATTTGCAAACTACACTCCATCCATATATATGCTTAGGTTCTAGCTTCAAATCTGTATTTCAGTGACAACTGAAGGTACTTCAAACCGGCAATAGAAAACAGAATGAGAAACCTGACAAAAAGTTTACCCTGCCACCATTTTCCTTTGTGCTAGATGAACGAACGTTTCTCAACATAATCATTTCTGAGAGATAAGTGTGTGAGCAAGCCGTCTTTCACCTAGCTTTTTGGGAAAACCGTGTTTCTTTTCAGGTGCAAACTACACTCCATCCATTTATTTGGGGAGGTACTAGCTATAACTCAGTTTTACAGTGAAAACTGCAGGAAATTCAAAACGTCATTACAAAACAGACTGAGAAACTAGAGTAAAATTTCTCCTGAAACCCATTTTATTTTTGCTATATGAACGAACGTCTCTCCACTTGCTCAGTTCTGATTGATATGTGTGTGTGAAAGCCGCCTTCACATACATTCTAGATAACAGAAAGATTCTTTTCAGTTGCAAACTACACTCCATCCATATACATGGGGAGGTACAAGCTCCAACTCGGTTTTACAGTGAAAACTGCAGGATCTTCAAACCGGAACTTGGAAACAGGCTAAGAAAACACAATAAGTGTTTCTACTTCAACCCGTTCCCGTTGTGCTAGATTAACGAATGTCTCTCTAAATGTTCATTTCTGAGAGATAAGTGTGTGTGAAAGCCATCCTTCACCTTGCTTGTTGGGAATACAGAGTTTCTTTTCAATTGCAAACTACACACCATACATATATATGGGGAGGTATAAGCTCCAATTAATTTTTACAGTGAAAACTGCAGGAACTTCAAACCGGCACTAGGAAACAGACTGGGAAACCAGACAAATAGTTTCTCCTGCAACCATTTCCCTTTGTGCTAGATGAAAGAACGTATCTCCACATGCTCAATTCTGAGAGATATGTGTGTGTAAAAGCCGTCTTTCAACTAGCTTGTTGGGAACACAAAGTTTCTTTCAGTTGCAAATTACACTCCATCCATATATATGGGTAGGTACTAGCTCCAACTCGGTTTTACTGTGAAAATTGCAGGAACTTCAAACTGGGGCTAGGAAACAGACTGAGCAAATGGAAATAAAGTTTCTCCTGCCACCCGATCCCTTTTTGCGAGATGAACGAAGTCACTCCACATGCTCAATTCTGAGAGATAAGTGTTTAAATGCCATCTTTCAACTACCTTCTGAAGAACACAGTTTCTTTCAGTTGCAAAATACTCTTCATCCTTGCATATTGTGATTTATTTGATCCAAATCGGATTTACAGTGAAAACTGCAGGAACTTCATACCGTCACTGGGAAACAGAGTGA
The DNA here is from genome assembly GCF_009834535.1 of Camelus ferus. Lineage (NCBI taxonomy): Eukaryota > Metazoa > Chordata > Mammalia > Artiodactyla > Camelidae > Camelus > Camelus ferus. Next base: position 5,044,504 of record NC_045704.1, read on the forward strand.
GAAACCAGACAAAAAGTTTCCCCTGCAACAAGTTCCCTTTGTGTTACATGAACGAACATCTCTCCACATGCTCATTTCTGAGAGATACTTGTGTGTGAATGCCGTCCTTCACATAAATATTTGGGAACACAAAGTTTCTTTTCAGTTGCAAAATACAATCCATCCATATATATATGTAGGTACTAGCTCCAACTTGGGTTTACAGTGAAAACTGCAGGAACTTCAAACCGGCAATAAGAAAAAGACTGAGAAAACACACTTAAAGTTTCTCCTGTGACACGTTCCCTTTGTGCTAGATGAACGAAGGTCTCTCCACATCCTCATTTCTTAGAAATATTACTGTGTGAAAGGCATACTTCAACTAGATTGTAGAGAACACAGTTTCTTTTCAGTTGCACACTACACTCCATCCATATATATGGGGATGTACAAGATCCAAATCGCTTTTACAGTGAAAATTGCAGGAATTTCAAACCGGCCCTAAAAACAGACTGAGAATCCAGAAAAAAGTTACACCTGCAAAACGTTCCCTTTGTGCTAGATTAACGAACGTCTCCCCACATGCTCAGTTCTGAGAGATAAATGTGTGTGAAAGCCGTCCTTCACCTAGCTTGTTGGGAACACAGATTCTTTTCGGTTGCAAATACACTGAATCCATATATATGGGGATTTACAAGCTCCAACTCGGATTTACAGTGAAAACTGCAGGAACTTCAATCTGTCACTAGGAAACAGACTGAGAAACAAGAGTAAAACTTCTCATGCAACCCGTTCCCTTTGTGCTAGATTAACGAACGTCTATCTAACTGCTCAGTTCTGAGAGATAAGTGTGTGTGAAATCCGTCCTTCAACGTGCTTGTTGGGAACACAGAGTTTCTTTTCAGTTGCAAAATACACACCATACATATATATGGGGAGGTATTAGCTCCAATTAAGTTTTACAGTGAAAACTGAAGGAACTTCAAACCGGCATTAGGAAACAGACTGAGAAACCAGACAAATAATTTCTCCTGAAACCAGTTCCCTTTGTGCTAGATGAACAAACGTCTCTCCACTTGCTCAGTTCTGAGAGATATGTGTCTGTGAAAGCCGTCCTTCCTCTAGCTTTTTGGGAACACAAAGTTTCTTCTCAGTTACAAATTACAATCCTTCCATATACATGGTTGGGTACTAGCTCTAACTCGGTATTACAGTGAAAATTGAAGGAACTTCAAAACGGAACTAGAAAACAGACTGAGAAAACTCAGATAAAGTTTCTCCTCTATCCCGTTTCCTTTGTGCTAGATGAATAATCGTCTCTCCACATACTCTATTCTGAGAGATAAGTGTGTGTGAAAGCCGCCCTTCACCTATATTCTAGGGAAACAGGAAGTTTCTTTTCAATTGCAAACTACAATCCATCCATATAAATGGAGATGTACTAGCTCCAACTCGGTTTTACAATGAAAAGTGAAGGAACTACAAACCGTCACTAGGAAACAGACTGAGAAACAAGAGTAAAACTTTCCCTGCAATCCTTTCCTATTGTGCTAGATGAACGAACGTCTCTCCACTTGCTGAGTTCAGAAAGATAAGTGTGTGTGAAAGCCGCCCTTCACCTACATTCTAGGTAACAGAAAGTTTCTTTTCAGTTGCAAACTACACTCCATCCATATAAATGGATAGGTATTAAACCCAAATCTGTTTTACAGTGAAAACTGCAGGATCTTCAATCCGGCTCTAGGAAACAGCCAGAGAAACTAGAGTAATTGTTTCACCTGCAACCCGTTCCCTTTGTGCTACATTAATGAACGTCTCTTTAACTGCTCAGTTCTGAGAGATAAGTGTGTGTGAAAGCCGTCCTTCAAATTGCTTGTTGGGATCACAGAGTTTCTTTTCAGTTGCAAAATACACACCATACATATATATGGGGAGGTATTAGCTCCAATTAATTTTTACAGTGAAAACTGCAGGAACTTCAAACCGGCACTAGGAAACAGACTGAGAAACCAGACAAATAGTTTCTACTGCAACCACTTCCATTTGTGCTAGATGAACGAACTTCTCTCCACTTGCTCATTTCTGAGAAATAATTGTCTGTGAAAGCCGTCCTTCCTCTAGCTTTCTGGGAACACAAAGTTTCTTTTCAAATGTAAACTACACGCCATCCTTATATATGGGCAGGTACTAGCTCCAACTCGGGTTTACTGTGAAAATAGCAGGAACTTCAAACAGGCACTTTGAAACAGACTGAGAAAATGGAGATAAATTTTCTCCTGCCACCCGATCCCTTTTTGCGAGATGAACGAACGTCACTCCACATGCTCATTTCTGAGAGATAATTGTGTGTAAAAGCCGTCTTTCACCTAGCTTCTGAAGAACACAGTTGCTTTTCAGTTGCAAATACACTGCATCCATATATATGGGATTTACTAGCTCCAAATCGGATTTACAGTGAAAACTGCAGGAACTTCAAACCGTCACTAGGAAACAGACTGAGAAACCAGACAAAAAGATTCCCTTGCAACCAGTTCCCTTTGGGTTAGATGAACGAACGTATCTCAACATGCTCGGTTCTGAGAGATAAATGTGTGTGAAAGCCGCCCTTCACCTACATTCTAGGTAACAGAAAGTTTCTATTCAGTTGCAAATTACTCTCCATCCATATAAATGTTGAGGTACTTGCTCCAGCTCGGTTTTACAGTGAAAACTGCAGGATTTTCAAACCGGCACTAGGAAACAGGCTTAGAAAACACAGTAAGTGTTTCTCTTTCAACCCGTTCCCGTTGTGCTAGATTAACGAATGTGTCTCCACATGCTCAGTTCTGAGAGATATGTGTGTGTAAAAGCCGTCTTTCAACTACCTTGTTGGGAACACAAAGTTTCTTTCAGTTGCAAACTACACTCCATCCATATATATGGGGAGGTACAAGCTCCAACTCGGTTTTACTGTGAAAATTGCAGGAACTTCAAACTGGGGCTAGGAAACAGACTGAGCAAATGGAAATAAAGTTTCTCCTGCCACCCGATCCCTTTTTGCTAGATGAACGAACGTCACTCCACATGCTCATTTCTGAGAGATAAGTGTGTGTAAAAGCCGTCTTTCACCTAGCTTCTGAAGAACACATTTTCTTTTCAGATGCAAAATATTCTTCATCCTTGTATATTGTGATTTATTTGATCCAAATCGGATTTACAGTGAAAACTGCAGGAACTTCAAACAGTCACTGGGAAACAGAGTGAGAAACCAGACAAAAAGTTTCCCCTGCAACCAGTTCCCTTTCTGTTACATGAACGAATGACATTCCACATGCTCATTTCTGAGAGATACTTGTGTGTGAATGCCGTTCGTCACCTAAATATTTGGGAACACAAAGTGTCTTTTCAGTTGCAAACTACATTCCATCCATATATATATGTAGGTACTAGCTCCAACTCGGGTTTACAGTGAAAACTGCAGGAACTTCAAACCGGCAATAAGAAAAAGACTGAGAAACACACTTAAAGTTTCTCCTGTGACACGTTCCCTTTGTAGTAGATGAACGAAGGTCTCTCCACATCCTCAGATCTTAGAAATATTACTGTGTGAATGGCGTACTTCAAATAGATTGTAGAGAACACAAAGTTTCTTTTCAGTTGCAAACTACACTCCATCCATATATATGGGGATGTACAAGATCCAAATCGCTTTTACAGTGAAAATTGCAGGAATTTCAAACCGGCCCTAGAAACAGACTGAGAATCCAGACTAAAAGTTACACCTGCAAAACGTTCCCTTTGTGCTAGATTAACGAACGTCTCCCCACATGCTCAGTTCTGAGAGATAAATGTGTGTGAAAGCCGTTCTTCACCTAGCTTGTTGAGAAGACAGATTCTTTATGGTTGCAAATACACTGAATCCATATATATGGGGATTTACAAGCTCCAACTCGGATTTACAGTGAAAACTGCAGGAACTTCAATCTGTCACTAGGAAACAGACTGAGAAACAAGAGTAAAACTTCTCATGCAACCCGTTCCCTTTGTGCTAGATTAACGAACGTCTCTCTACCTGCTCAGATCTGAGAGATAAGTGTGTGTGAAATCCGTCCTTCAACGTGCTTGTTGGGAACACAGAGTTTCTTTTCAGTTGCAAAATACACACCATACATATATATGGGGAGGTATTAGCACCAATTAAGTTTTACAGTGAAAACTGAAGGAACTTCAAACCGGCACTAGGAAACAGACTGAAAAACCAGACAAATACTTTCTCCTGAAACCAGTTCCCTTTGTGCTAGATGAACAAACGTCTCTCCACTTGCTCAGTTCTGAGAGATAAGTGTCTGTGAAAGCCGTCCTTCCTCTAGCTTTTTGGGAACACAAAGTTTCTTCTCAGTTACAAATTACACTCCTTCCATATACATGGGTGGGTACAAGCCCAACTCGGTATTACAGTGAAAATTGAAGGAACTTCAAAATGGAACTAGAAAACAGACTGAGAAACCTCAGATAAAGTTTCTTCTCTATCCCATTTCCTTTGTGCTAGATGAACAATCGTCTCTCCACATACTCTATTCTGAGAGATATATGTGTGTGAAAGCCGCCCTTCACCTATATTCTAGGGAACAGGAAGTTTCTTTTCAATTGCAAACTACAATCCATCCATATAAATGGAGATGTACTAGCTCCAACTCGGTTTTACAATGAAAAGTGAAGGAACTACAAACCGTCATTAGGAAACAGACTGAGAAACAAGAGTAAAACTTTCCCTGCAATCCTTTCCTATTGTGCTAGATGAACGAACGTCTCTCCACTTGCTGAGTTCAGAAAGATAAGTGTGTGTGAAAGCCGCCCTTCACCTACATTCTAGGTAACAGAAAGTTTCTTTTCAGTTGCAAACTACACTCCATCCATATAAATGGATAGGTATTAAACCCAAATCTGTTTTACAGTCAAAACTGCAGGATCTTCAATCCGGCTCTAGGAAACAGCCTGAGAAACTAGAGTAATTGTTTCACCTGCAACCCGTTCCCTTTGTGCTACATTAATGAACGTCTCTCTACCTGCTCAGTTCTGAGAGATAAGTGTGTGTGAAAGCCGTCCTTCAACTTGGTTGTTGGGAAAACAGAGTTTCTTTTCAGTTGCAAAATACACACCATACATATATATGGGGAGGTATTAGCCCCAATTAATTTTTACAGTGAAAACTGAAGGAACTTCAAACCGGCACTTGGAAACAGACTGAAGAACCAGACAAATACTTTCTCCTGCAACCACTTCCATTTGTGCTAGATGAACGAACGTCTCTCCACTTGCTCATTTCTGAGAAATAAATGTCTGTGAAAGCCGTCCTTCCTCTAGCTTTCTGGGAACACAAAGTTTCTTTTCAAATGTAAACTACACGCCATCCTTATATATGGGCAGGTACTAGCTCCAACTCGGGTTTACTGTGAAAATTGCAGGAACTTCAAACAGGCACTTTGAAACAGACTGAGAAAATGGAGATAAATTTTCTCCTGCCACCCGATCCCTTTTTGCGAGATGAATGAACGTCACTCCACATGCTCATTTCTGAGAGATAATTGTGTGTAAAAGCCGTCTTTCACCTAGCTTCTGAAGAACACATTTTCTTTTCAGTTGCAAATACACTGCATCCATATATATGGGATTTACTAGCACCAAATTGGATTTACAGTGAAAACTGCAGGAACTTCAAACCGTCACTAGGAAACAGACTGAGAAACCAGACAAAAAGTTTCTCCTGCAACCAGTTCCCTTTGGGTTAGATGAACGAACGTATCTCAACATGCTCGGTTCTGAGAGGTAAATGTGTGTGAAAGCCGCCCTTCACCTATATTCTAGGTAACAGAAAGTTTCTATTCAGTTGCAAATTACTCTCCATCCATATAAATGTTGAGGTACTAGCTCCAGCTCGGTTTTACAGTGAAAACTGCAGGATTTTCAAACCGGCACTAGGAAACAGGCTTAGAAAACACAGTAAGTGTTTCTCTTTCAACCCGTTCCCGTTGTGCTAGATTAACGAATGTGTCTCCACATGCTCAGTTCTGAGAGATATGTGTGTGTAAATGCCGTCTTTCAACTACCTTGTTGGGAACACAAAGTTTCTTTCAGTTGCAAACTACACTCCATCCATATATATGGGGAGGTACAACCTCCAACTCGTTTTCACTGAGAAAATTGCAGGAACTTCAAACTGGGGCTAGGAAACAGACTGAGCAAATGGAAATAAAGTTTCTCCTGCCACCCGATCCCTTTTTGCTAGATGAACGAACGTCAATCCACATGCTCATTTCTGAGAGATAAGTGTGTGTAAAAGCCGTCTTTCACCTAGCTTCTGAAGAACACATTTTCTTTTCAGATGCAAAATATTCTTCATCCTTGTATATTGTGATTTATTTGATCCAAATCGGATTTACAGTGAAAACTGCAGGAACTTCAAACAGTCACTGGGAAACAGAGTGAGAAACCAGACATAAAGTTTCCCCTGCAACCAGTTCCCTTTCTGTTACATGAACGAATGACATTCCACATGCTCATTTCTGAGAGATACTTGTGTGTGAATGCCGTTCGTCACCTAAATATTTGGGAACACAAAGTGTCTTTTCAGTTGCAAACTACATTCCATCCATATATATGTAGGTACTAGCTCCAACTCGGGTTTACAGTGAAAACTGCAGGAACTTCAAACCGGCAATAAGAAAAAGACTGAGAAAACACACTTAAAGTTTCTCCTGTGACACGTTCCCTTTGTACTAGATGAACGAAGGTCTCTCCACATCCTCAGATCTTAGAAATATTACTGTGTGAATGGCGTACTTCAAATAGATTGTAGAGAACACAAAGTTTCTTTTCAGTTGCAAACTACACTCCATCCATATATATGGGGATGTACAAGATCCAAATCGTTTTACAGTGAAAATTGCAGGAATTTCAAACCGGCCCTAGAAACAGACTGTGAATCCAGACTAAAAGTTAAACCTGCAACACGTTCCCTTTGTGCTAGATTAACGAACGTCTACCCACATGCTCAGTTCTGAGAAATAAATGTGTGTGAAAGCCGTCCTTCACCTAGCTTGTTGGGAAGACAGATTCTTTTCGGTTGCAAATACACTGAATCCATATATATGGGGATTTACAAGCTCCAACTCGGATTTACAGTGAAAACTGCAGGAACTTCAATCTGTCACTAGGAAACAGACTGAGAAACAAGAGTAAAACTTCTCATGCAACCCGTTCCCTTTGTGCTAGATTAACGAACGTCTCTCTAACTGCTCAGTTCTGAGAGATAAGTGTGTGTGAAATCCGTCCTTGAACGTGCTTGTTGGGAACACAGAGTTTCTTTTCAGTTGCAAAATACACACCATACATATATATGGGGAGGTATTAGCTCCAATTAAGTTTTACAGTGAAAACTGAAGGAACTTCAAACCGGCATTAGGAAACAGACTGAGAAACCAGACAAATAGTTTCTCCTGAAACCAGTTCCCTTTGTGCTAGATGAACAAACGTCTCTCCAATTGCTCAGTTCTGAGAGATATGTGTCTGTGAAAGCCGTCCTTCCTCTAGCTTTTTGGGAACACAAAGTTTCTTCTCAGTTACAAATTACACTCCTTCCATATACATGGTTGGTTACTAGCTCTAACTCGGTATTACAGTGATAATTGAAGGAACTTCAAAACGGAACTAGAAAACAGACTGAGAAACCTCAGATAAAGTTTCTCCTCTATCCCGTTTCCTTTGTGCTAGATGAATAATCGTCTCTCCACATACTCTATTCTGAGAGATAAGTGTGTGTGAAAGCCGCCCTTCACCTATATTCTAGGGAACAGGAAGTTTCTTTTCAATTGCAAACTACAATCCATCCATATAAATGGAGATGTACTAGCTCCAACTCGGTTTTACAATGAAAAGTGAAGGAACTACAAACCGTCACTAGGAAACAGACTGAGAAACAAGAGTAAAACTTTCCCTGCAATCCTTTCCTATTGTGCTAGATGAACGAAAGTCTCTCCACTTGCTGAGTTCTGAAAGGTAAGTGTGTGTGAAAGCCGCCCTTCACCTACATTCTAGGTAACAGAAAGTTTCTTTTCAGTTGCAAACTACACTCCGTCCATATAAATGGGTATTTATTAAACCAAAATCTGTTTTACAGTGAAAACTGCAGGATCTTCAATCCGGCTCTAGGAAACAGCCTGAGAAACTAGAGTAATTGTTTCACCTGCAACCCGTTCCCTTTGTGCTACATTAATGAACGTCTCTCTAACTGCTCAGTTCTGAGAGATAAGTGTGTGTGAAAGCCGTCCTTCAACTTTGTTGTTGGGAACACAGAGTTTCTTTTCAGTTGCAAAATACACACCATACATATATATGGGGAGGTATTAGCTCCAATTAATTTTTACAGTGAAAACTGCAGGAACTTCAAACCGGCACTAGGAAACAGACTGAGAAACCAGACAAATAGTTTCTCCTGCAACCACTTCCATTTGTGCTAGATGAACGAAAGTCTCTCAACTTGCTCAGTTCTGAGAAATAAGTGTCTGTGAAAGCCGTCCTTCCTCTAGCTTTTTGGGAACACAAAGTTTCTTTTCAAATGCAAACTACACGCCATCCGTATATACGGGCAGGTACTAGCTCCAACTCGGATTTACTGTGAAAATTGCAGGAACTTCAAACAAGCACTTTAAAACAGACTGAGAAAATGGAGATAAATTTTCTCCTGCCACCCGATCCCTTTTTGCGAGATGAACGAACGTCACTCCACATGCTCATTTCTGAGAGATAATTTTGTGTAAAAGCCGTCTTTCACCTAGCTTCTGAAGAACACAGTTTCTTTTCAGTTGCAAATAGACTGCATCCATATATATGGGATTTACTAGCTCCAAATCGGATTTACAGTGAAAACTGCAGGAACTTCAAACCGTCACTAGGAAACAGACTGAGAAACCAGACAAAAAGATTCCCTTGCAACCAGTTCCCTTTGGGTTAGATGAACGAACGTCTCTCAACATGCTCAGTTCTGAGAGATAAGTGTGTGTGCAAGCCGTCCTTCACCTAGCTTGTTGGATAAACACTGTTTCTTTTCATTTCCCAACTACAATCCATCCATGTATATAGGGAGGAACTAGCTCCAACTTTGTTTTACATTGAAATCTGCAGGAAATTCAAACGTCACTAAAAAACAGACTGAGAAACCAGAGTAAAATTTCCCCTGCAACCCGTTCTCTTTGTGCTAGATGAACGAACGTCTCTCCACTTGCTCAGTTCTGAATGATAAGTGTGTGTGAAAGTCGCCTTCACCTACATTCTAGGTAACAGAAAGTTCTTTTCAGTTGCAAACTACACTCCATCCAAATAAATGGGGAGGTACAAGCTCCAACTCGGTTTTACAGTGAAAACTGCAGGATCTTCAAACCGGCACTTGGAAACAGGCTAAGAAAACACAGTAAGTGTTTCTCCTTCAACACGTTCCCTTTGTGCTTGATTAACGAATGTCTCTCTAAATGTTCATTTCTGAGAGATAAGTGTGTGTGAAAGCCATTCTTCACATTGCTTGTTGGGAATACAGAGTTTCTTTTCAGTTGCAAACTACAAATCATACATATATATGGGGAGGTATTAGCTCCAATTAATTTTTACAGTGAAAACTGCAGGAACTTCAAACCGGCACTAGGAAACAGACTGGGAAACCAGACAAATAGTTTCCCCTGCAACCATTTCCCTTTGTGCTAGATGAACGAACGTCTCTCCACATGCTAATTTCTGAGAGATAAGTGTGTGTGAATGCCGCACTTCACCTAAATATTTGGGAACACAAAGTGTCTTTTCAGTTGCAAACTACATTCCATCCATATATATGGGGAGGTACTAGCTCCAACTCGGTTTTACAGTGAAAACTGCAGGAACTTCAAACCGGCAATAAGAAAAAGACTGAGAAAACACACTTAAAATTTCTCTTGTGACACGTTCCCTTTGTGCTAGATGAACGAAAGTCTCTAGACATCCTCAGATCTTAGAAATATTACTGTGTGAAAGGCGTACTTCAACTATATTGCAGAGAACACAAAGTTACTTTTCAGTTGCAAACTACACTCCATCCATATATATGGGGATGTACAAGATCCAAATCGCTTTTACATTGAAATTTGCAAGAATTTCAAACCGGCCCTAGAAACAGACTGAGAATCCAGATTAATAGTTACACCTGCAACACGTTCCCTTTGTTCTAGATTAACGAACATCTCAACACATGCTCAGTTCTGAGAGATAAATGTGTGTGAAAGCCGTCCTTCACCTAGCTTGTTGGGAACACAGATTCTTTTCGGTTGCAAATACACTGAATCCATATATATGGGGATTTACAAGCTCCAACTCGGATTTACAGTGAAAACTGCAGGAACTTCAATCTGTCACTAGGAAACAGACTGAGAAACAAGAGTAAAACTTCTCCTGCAACCTGTTCCTTTTGTGCTAGATTAACGAACTTCTCTCTAAATGCTCAGTTCTAAGAGATAAGTGTGTGTGAAAGCCGTCCTTCTCCTTGCTTGTTGGGAAAACAGAGATTCTTTTCATTTGCAAACTACACTCCATCCATATATATGCTTAGGTTCTAGCTTCAAATCTGTATTTCAGTGACAACTGAAGGTACTTCAAACCGGCAATAGAAAACAGAATGAGAAACCTGACAAAAAGTTTACCCTGCCACCATTTTCCTTTGTGCTAGATGAACGAACGTTTCTCAACATAATCATTTCTGAGAGATAAGTGTGTGAGCAAGCCGTCTTTCACCTAGCTTTTTGGGAAAACCGTGTTTCTTTTCAGGTGCAAACTACACTCCATCCATTTATTTGGGGAGGTACTAGCTATAACTCAGTTTTACAGTGAAAACTGCAGGAAATTCAAAACGTCATTACAAAACAGACTGAGAAACTAGAGTAAAATTTCTCCTGAAACCCATTTTATTTTTGCTATATGAACGAACGTCTCTCCACTTGCTCAGTTCTGATTGATATGTGTGTGTGAAAGCCGCCTTCACATACATTCTAGATAACAGAAAGATTCTTTTCAGTTGCAAACTACACTCCATCCATATACATGGGGAGGTACAAGCTCCAACTCGGTTTTACAGTGAAAACTGCAGGATCTTCAAACCGGAACTTGGAAACAGCCTAAGAAAACACAATAAGTGTTTCTACTTCAACCCGTTCCCGTTGTGCTAGATTAACGAATGTCTCTCTAAATGTTCATTTCTGAGAGATAAGTGTGTGTGAAAGCCATCCTTCACCTTGCTTGTTGGGAATACAGAGTTTCTTTTCAATTGCAAACTACACACCATACATATATATGGGGAGGTATAAGCTCCAATTAATTTTTACAGTGAAAACTGCAGGAACTTCAAACCGGCACTAGGAAACAGACTGGGAAACCAGACAAATAGTTTCTCCTGCAACCATTTCCCTTTGTGCTAGATGAAAGAACGTATCTCCACATGCTCAATTCTGAGAGATATGTGTGTGTAAAAGCCGTCTTTCAACTAGCTTGTTGGGAACACAAAGTTTCTTTCAGTTGCAAATTACACTCCATCCATATATATGGGTAGGTACTAGCTCCAACTCGGTTTTACTGTGAAAATTGCAGGAACTTCAAACTGGGGCTAGGAAACAGACTGAGCAAATGGAAATAAAGTTTCTCCTGCCACCCGATCCCTTTTTGCGAGATGAACGAAGTCACTCCACATGCTCAATTCTGAGAGATAAGTGTTTAAATGCCATCTTTCAACTACCTTCTGAAGAACACAGTTTCTTTCAGTTGCAAAATACTCTTCATCCTTGCATATTGTGATTTATTTGATCCAAATCGGATTTACAGTGAAAACTGCAGGAACTTCATACCGTCACTGGGAAACAGAGTGAGAAACCAGACAAAAAGTTTCCCCTGCAACAAGTTCCCTTTGTGTTACATGAACGAACATCTCTCCACATGCTCATTTCTGAGAGATACTTGTGTGTGAATGCCGTCCTTCACCTAAATATTTGGGAACACAAAGTTTCTTTTCAGTTGCAAAATACAATCCATCCATATATATATGTAGGTACTAGCTCCAACTTGGGTTTACAGTGAAAACTGCAGGAACTTCAAACCGGCAATAAGAAAAAGACTGAGAAAACACACTTAAAGTTTCTCCTGTGACACGTTCCCTTTGTGCTAGATGAACGAAGGTCTCTCCACATCCTCATTTCTTAGAAATATTACTGTGTGAAAGGCATACTTCAACTAGATTGTAGAGAACACAGTTTCTTTTCAGTTGCACACTACACTCCATCCATATATATGGGGATGTACAAGATCCAAATCGCTTTTACAGTGAAAATTGCAGGAATTTCAAACCGGCCCTAAAAACAGACTGAGAATCCAGAAAAAAGTTACACCTGCAAAACGTTCCCTTTGTGCTAGATTAACGAACGTCTCCCCACATGCTCAGTTCTGAGAGATAAATGTGTGTGAAAGCCGTCCTTCACCTAGCTTGTTGGGAACACAGATTCTTTTCGGTTGCAAATACACTGAATCCATATATATGGGGATTTACAAGCTCCAACTCGGATTTACAGTGAAAACTGCAGGAACTTCAATCTGTCACTAGGAAACAGACTGAGAAACAAGAGTAAAACTTCTCATGCAACCCGTTCCCTTTGTGCTAGATTAACGAACGTCTATCTAACTGCTCAGTTCTGAGAGATAAGTGTGTGTGAAATCCGTCCTTCAACGTGCTTGTTGGGAACACAGAGTTTCTTTTCAGTTGCAAAATACACACCATACATATATATGGGGAGGTATTAGCTCCAATTAAGTTTTACAGTGAAAACTGAAGGAACTTCAAACCGTCACTAGGAAACAGACTGAGAAACAAGAGTAAAACTTTCCCTGCAATCCTTTCCTATTGTGCTAGATGAACGAACGTCTCTCCACTTGCTGAGTTCAGAAAGATAAGTGTGTGTGAAAGCCGCCCTTCACCTACATTCTAGGTAACAGAAAGTTTCTTTTCAGTTGCAAACTACACTCCATCCATATAAATGGATAGGTATTAAACCCAAATCTGTTTTACAGTGAAAACTGCAGGATCTTCAATCCGGCTCTAGGAAACAGCCAGAGAAACTAGAGTAATTGTTTCACCTGCAACCCGTTCCCTTTGTGCTACATTAATGAACGTCTCTTTAACTGCTCAGTTCTGAGAGATAAGTGTGTGTGAAAGCCGTCCTTCAAATTGCTTGTTGGGATCACAGAGTTTCTTTTCAGTTGCAAAATACACACCATACATATATATGGGGAGGTATTAGCTCCAATTAATTTTTACAGTGAAAACTGCAGGAACTTCAAACCGGCACTAGGAAACAGACTGAGAAACCAGACAAATAGTTTCTACTGCAACCACTTCCATTTGTGCTAGATGAACGAACTTCTCTCCACTTGCTCATTTCTGAGAAATAATTGTCTGTGAAAGCCGTCCTTCCTCTAGCTTTCTGGGAACACAAAGTTTCTTTTCAAATGTAAACTACACGCCATCCTTATATATGGGCAGGTACTAGCTCCAACTCGGGTTTACTGTGAAAATAGCAGGAACTTCAAACAGGCACTTTGAAACAGACTGAGAAAATGGAGATAAATTTTCTCCTGCCACCCGATCCCTTTTTGCGAGATGAACGAACGTCACTCCACATGCTCATTTCTGAGAGATAATTGTGTGTAAAAGCCGTCTTTCACCTAGCTTCTGAAGAACACAGTTGCTTTTCAGTTGCAAATACACTGCATCCATATATATGGGATTTACTAGCTCCAAATCGGATTTACAGTGAAAACTGCAGGAACTTCAAACCGTCACTAGGAAACAGACTGAGAAACCAGACAAAAAGATTCCCTTGCAACCAGTTCCCTTTGGGTTAGATGAACGAACGTATCTCAACATGCTCGGTTCTGAGAGATAAATGTGTGTGAAAGCCGCCCTTCACCTACATTCTAGGTAACAGAAAGTTTCTATTCAGTTGCAAATTACTCTCCATCCATATAAATGTTGAGGTACTTGCTCCAGCTCGGTTTTACAGTGAAAACTGCAGGATTTTCAAACCGGCACTAGGAAACAGGCTTAGAAAACACAGTAAGTGTTTCTCTTTCAACCCGTTCCCGTTGTGCTAGATTAACGAATGTGTCTCCACATGCTCAGTTCTGAGAGATATGTGTGTGTAAAAGCCGTCTTTCAACTACCTTGTTGGGAACACAAAGTTTCTTTCAGTTGCAAACTACACTCCATCCATATATATGGGGAGGTACAAGCTCCAACTCGGTTTTACTGTGAAAATTGCAGGAACTTCAAACTGGGGCTAGGAAACAGACTGAGCAAATGGAAATAAAGTTTCTCCTGCCACCCGATCCCTTTTTGCTAGATGAACGAACGTCACTCCACATGCTCATTTCTGAGAGATAAGTGTGTGTAAAAGCCGTCTTTCACCTAGCTTCTGAAGAACACATTTTCTTTTCAGATGCAAAATATTCTTCATCCTTGTATATTGTGATTTATTTGATCCAAATCGGATTTACAGTGAAAACTGCAGGAACTTCAAACAGTCACTGGGAAACAGAGTGAGAAACCAGACAAAAAGTTTCCCCTGCAACCAGTTCCCTTTCTGTTACATGAACGAATGACATTCCACATGCTCATTTCTGAGAGATACTTGTGTGTGAATGCCGTTCGTCACCTAAATATTTGGGAACACAAAGTGTCTTTTCAGTTGCAAACTACATTCCATCCATATATATATGTAGGTACTAGCTCCAACTCGGGTTTACAGTGAAAACTGCAGGAACTTCAAACCGGCAATAAGAAAAAGACTGAGAAAACACACTTAAAGTTTCTCCTGTGACACGTTCCCTTTGTAGTAGATGAACGAAGGTCTCTCCACATCCTCAGATCTTAGAAATATTACTGTGTGAATGGCGTACTTCAAATAGATTGTAGAGAACACAAAGTTTCTTTTCAGTTGCAAACTACACTCCATCCATATATATGGGGATGTACAAGATCCAAATCGCTTTTACAGTGAAAATTGCAGGAATTTCAAACCGGCCCTAGAAACAGACTGAGAATCCAGACTAAAAGTTACACCTGCAAAACGTTCCCTTTGTGCTAGATTAACGAACGTCTCCCCACATGCTCAGTTCTGAGAGATAAATGTGTGTGAAAGCCGTTCTTCACCTAGCTTGTTGAGAAGACAGATTCTTTATGGTTGCAAATACACTGAATCCATATATATGGGGATTTACAAGCTCCAACTCGGATTTACAGTGAAAACTGCAGGAACTTCAATCTGTCACTAGGAAACAGACTGAGAAACAAGAGTAAAACTTCTCATGCAACCCGTTCCCTTTGTGCTAGATTAACGAACGTCTCTCTACCTGCTCAGATCTGAGAGATAAGTGTGTGTGAAATCCGTCCTTCAACGTGCTTGTTGGGAACACAGAGTTTCTTTTCAGTTGCAAAATACACACCATACATATATATGGGGAGGTATTAGCACCAATTAAGTTTTACAGTGAAAACTGAAGGAACTTCAAACCGGCACTAGGAAACAGACTGAAAAACCAGACAAATACTTTCTCCTGAAACCAGTTCCCTTTGTGCTAGATGAACAAACGTCTCTCCACTTGCTCAGTTCTGAGAGATAAGTGTCTGTGAAAGCCGTCCTTCCTCTAGCTTTTTGGGAACACAAAGTTTCTTCTCAGTTACAAATTACACTCCTTCCATATACATGGGTGTGTACAAGCCCAACTCGGTATTACAGTGAAAATTGAAGGAACTTCAAAATGGAACTAGAAAACAGACTGAGAAACCTCAGATAAAGTTTCTTCTCTATCCCATTTCCTTTGTGCTAGATGAACAATCGTCTCTCCACATACTCTATTCTGAGAGATATATGTGTGTGAAAGCCGCCCTTCACCTATATTCTAGGGAACAGAAAGTTTCTTTTCAATTGCAAACTACAATCCATCCATATAAATGGAGATGTACTAGCTCCAACTCGGTTTTACAATGAAAAGTGAAGGAACTACAAACCGTCATTAGGAAACAGACTGAGAAACAAGAGTAAAACTTTCCCTGCAATCCTTTCCTATTGTGCTAGATGAACGAACGTCTCTCCACTTGCTGAGTTCAGAAAGATAAGTGTGTGTGAAAGCCGCCCTTCACCTACATTCTAGGTAACAGAAAGTTTCTTTTCAGTTGCAAACTACACTCCATCCATATAAATGGATAGGTATTAAACCCAAATCTGTTTTACAGTCAAAACTGCAGGATCTTCAATCCGGCTCTAGGAAACAGCCTGAGAAACTAGAGTAATTGTTTCACCTGCAACCCGTTCCCTTTGTGCTACATTAATGAACGTCTCTCTACCTGCTCAGTTCTGAGAGATAAGTGTGTGTGAAAGCCGTCCTTCAACTTGGTTGTTGGGAAAACAGAGTTTCTTTTCAGTTGCAAAATACACACCATACATATATATGGGGAGGTATTAGCCCCAATTAAATTTTACAGTGAAAACTGAAGGAACTTCAAACCGGCACTTGGAAACAGACTGAAAAACCAGACAAATACTTTCTCCTGCAACCACTTCCATTTGTGCTAGATGAACGAACGTCTCTCCACTTGCTCATTTCTGAGAAATAAATGTCTGTGAAAGCCGTCCTTCCTCTAGCTTTCTGGGAACACAAAGTTTCTTTTCAAATGTAAACTACACGCCATCCTTATATATGGGCAGGTATTAGCTCCAACTCGGGTTTACTGTGAAAATTGCAGGAACTTCAAACAGGCACTTTGAAACAGACTGAGAAAATGGAGATAAATTTTCTCCTGCCACCCGATCCCTTTTTGCGAGATGAATGAACGTCACTCCACATGCTCATTTCTGAGAGATAATTGTGTGTAAAAGCCGTCTTTCACCTAGCTTCTGAAGAACACATTTTCTTTTCAGTTGCAAATACACTGCATCCATATATATGGGATTTACTAGCACCAAATTGGATTTACAGTGAAAACTGCAGGAACTTCAAACCGTCACTAGGAAACAGACTGAGAAACCAGACAAAAAGATTCTCCTGCAACCAGTTCCCTTTGGGTTAGATGAACGAACGTATCTCAACATGCTCGGTTCTGAGAGGTAAATGTGTGTGAAAGCCGCCCTTCACCTATATTCTAGGTAACAGAAAGTTTCTATTCAGTTGCAAATTACTCTCCATCCATATAAATGTTGAGGTACTAGCTCCAGCTCGGTTTTACAGTGAAAACTGCAGGATTTTCAAACCGGCACTAGGAAACAGGCTTAGAAAACTCAGTAAGTGTTTCTCTTTCAACCCGTTCCCGTTGTGCTAGATTAACGAATGTGTCTCCACATGCTCAGTTCTGAGAGATATGTGTGTGTAAATGCCGTCTTTCAACTACCTTGTTGGGAACACAAAGTTTCTTTCAGTTGCAAACTACACTCCATCCATATATATGGGGAGGTACAACCTCCAACTCGTTTTCACTGAGAAAATTGCAGGAACTTCAAACTGGGGCTAGGAAACAGACTGAGCAAATGGAAATAAAGTTTCTCCTGCCACCCGATCCCTTTTTGCTAGATGAACGAACGTCAATCCACATGCTCATTTCTGAGAGATAAGTGTGTGTAAAAGCCGTCTTTCACCTAGCTTCTGAAGAACACATTTTCTTTTCAGATGCAAAATATTCTTCATCCTTGTATATTGTGATTTATTTGATCCAAATCGGATTTACAGTGAAAACTGCAGGAACTTCAAACAGTCACTGGGAAACAGAGTGAGAAACCAGACATAAAGTTTCCCCTGCAACCAGTTCCCTTTCTGTTACATGAACGAATGACATTCCACATGCTCATTTCTGAGAGATACTTGTGTGTGAATGCCGTTCGTCACCTAAATATTTGGGAACACAAAGTGTCTTTTCAGTTGCAAACTACATTCCATCCATATATATATGTAGGTACTAGCTCCAACTCGGGTTTACAGTGAAAACTGCAGGAACTTCAAACCGGCAATAAGAAAAAGACTGAGAAAACACACTTAAAGTTTCTCCTGTGACACGTTCCCTTTGTACTAGATGAACGAAGGTCTCTCCACATCCTCAGATCTTAGAAATATTACTGTGTGAATGGCGTACTTCAAATAGATTGTAGAGAACACAAAGTTTCTTTTCAGTTGCAAACTACACTCCATCCATATATATGGGGATGTACAAGATCCAAATCGTTTTACAGTGAAAATTGCAGGAATTTCAAACCGGCCCTAGAAACAGACTGTGTATCCAGACTAAAAGTTAAACCTGCAACACGTTCCCTTTGTGCTAGATTAACGAACGTCTACCCACATGCTCAGTTCTGAGAAATAAATGTGTGTGAAAGCCGTCCTTCACCTAGCTTGTTGGGAAGACAGATTCTTTTTGGTTGCAAATACACTGAATCCATATATATGGGGATTTACAAGCTCCAACTCGGATTTACAGTGAAAACTGCAGGAACTTCAATCTGTCACTAGGAAACAGACTGAGAAACAAGAGTAAAACTTCTCATGCAACCCGTTCTTTTTGTGCTAGATTAACGAACGTCTCTCTACCTGCTCAGTTCTGAGAGATAAGTGTGTGTGAAATCCGTCCTTCAAAGTGCTTGTTGGGAACACAGAGTTTCTTTTCAGCTGCAAAATACACACCATACATATATATGGGGAGGTATTAGCTCCAATTAAGTTTTACAGTGAAAACTGAAGGAACTTCAAACCAGCACTAGGAAACAGACTGAAAAACCAGACAAATACTTTCTCCTGAAACCAGTTCCCTTTGTGCTAGATGAACAAACGTCTCTCCACTTGCTCAGTTCTGAGAGATAAGTGTCTGTGAAAGCCGTCCTTCCTCTAGCTTTTTGGGAACACAAAGTTTCTTCTCAGTTACAAATTACACTCCTTCCATATACATGGGTGGGTACAAGCCCAACTCGGTATTACAGTGAAAATTGAAGGAACTTCAAAATGGAACTAGAAAACAGACTGAGAAACCTCAGATAAAGTTTCTCCTCTATCCCGTATCCTTTGTGCTAGATGAACAATCGTCTCTCCACATACTCTATTCTGAGAGATATATGTGTGTGAAAGCCGCCCTTCACCTATATTCTAGGGAACAGAAAGTTTCTTTCAATTGCAAACTATATTCCATCCATATAAATGGGGATGTACTAGCTCCAACTCGGTTTTACAATCAAAAGTGAAGGAACTACAAACCGTCACTAGGAAACAGACTGAGAAACAAGAGTAAAACTTTCCCTGCAATCCTTTCCTATTGTGCTAGATGAACGAACGTCTCTCCACTTGCTGAGTTCTGAAAGATAAGTGTGTGTGAAAGCCGCCCTTCACCTACATTCTAGGTAACAGAAAGTTTCTTTTCAGTTGCAAACTACAATCCATCCATATAAATGGATAGGTATTAAATCCAAATCTGTTTTACAGTGAAAACTGCAGGATCTTCAATCCGGCTCTAGGAAACAGCCTGAGAAACTAGAGTAATTGTTTCACCTGCAACCCGTTCCCTTTGAGCTACATTAATGAACGTCTCTCTAACTGCTCAGTTCTGAGAGATAAGTGTGTGTGAAAGCCGTCCTTCAACTTGCTTGTTGGGAACACAGAGTTTCTTTTCAGTTGCAAAATACACACCATACATATATATGGGGAGGTATTAGCTCCAATTAATTTTTACAGTGAAAACTGCAGGAACTTCAAACCGGCACTAGGAAACCAGACTGAGAAACCAGACAAATACTTTCTCCTGCAACCACTTCCATTTGTGCTAGATGAACGAACGTCTCTCCACTTGCTCAGTTCTGAGAGATAAGTGTCTGTGAAAGCCGTCCTTCCTCTAGCTTTTTGGGAACACAAAGTTTCTTTTCAATTGCAAACCACACACCATCCATATATATGGGCAGGTACTATCTCCAACTCGGGTTTATACTGAAAATTGCAAGAAATTCAAACAGGCATTTTGAAACAGACTGAGAAAATTGAGATAAATTTTCTCCTGCCACCCGATCCCTTTTTGCGAGATGAACGAACGTCACTCCACATGCTCATTTCTGAGAGATAATTGTGTGTAAAAGCCGTCTTTCACCTAGCTTCTGAAGAAACACAGTTTCTTTTCAGTTGCAAATAGACTGCATCCATATATATGGGATTTTACTAGCTCCAAATCGGATTACAGTGAAAACTGCAGGAACTTCAAACCGTCACTAGGAAACAGACTGAGAAACCTGACAAAAAGATTCCCCTGCAACCAGTTCCCTTTGGGTTAGATGAACGAACGTCTCTCATCATGCTCAGTACTGAGAGATAAGTGTGTGTGCAAGCGGTCCTTCACCTTGCTTGTTGGAAAACAGTGTTTCTTTTCATTTGCCAACTACACTCCATCCATGTATATGGGGAGGTACTAGCTCCAACTTTGTTTTACAGTGAAATCTGCAGGAAATTCAAAACGTCACTAGAAATCAGACTGAGAAACCAGAGTAAAATTTCTCCTGCAACCCGTTCTCTTTGTGCTAGATGAACGAAAGTCCTCTCAACATGCTCAGTTCTGAGAGACAAGTGTGTGTGAAAGTCGCCCTTCACCTATATTCTAGGTAACAGAAAGTTTCTTTCAGTTGCAAACTACACTCCATCCATATAAATGGGAGGTACTAGCTCAAGCTTGGATTTATAGTGAAAACTGCAGGATCTTCAAACCGGCACTAGGAAACAGGCTTAGAAAACACAGTAAGTGTTTCCCTTTCAACCCGTTCCCGTTGTGCTAGATTAACGAATGTGTCTCCACATGCTCAGTTCTGAGAGATATGTGTGTGTAAAAGCCGTCTTTCAACTAGCTTGTTGGGAACACAAAGTTTCTTTCAGTTGCAAACTACACTCCATCCATATATATGGGGAGGAACTAGCTCCAACTCGGTTTCACTGTGAAAATTGCAGGAACTTCAAACTGGGGCTAGGAAACAGACTGAGCAAATGGAAATAAAATTTCTCCTGCCACCCGTTCCCTTTTTGCTAGATGAACGAACGTCACTCCACATGCTCATTTCTGAGAGATAAGTGTGTGTAAAAGCCGTCTTTCACCTAGCTTCTGAAGAACACAGTTTCTTTTCAGATGCAAAATACTCTTCATCCTTGTATATTGTGATTTATTAGATCCAAATCGGATTTACAGTGAAAACTGCAGGAACTTCAAACAGTCACTGGGAAACAGAGTGAGAAACCAGACAAAAATTTCCCCTGCAACCAGTTCCTTTGTGTTACATGAACGAACGTCTCTCCACACGCTCATTTCTGAGAGATAATTGTGTGTGAATGCCGTCCTTTACCTAAATATTTGGGAACACAAAGTGTCTTTTCAGTTGCTAACTACACTCCATCCATATATATATGTAGGTACTAGCTCCAACTCGGGTTTACAGTGAAAACTGCAGGAACTTCAAACCGGCAATAAGAAAAAGACTGAGAAAACACACTTAAAGTTTCTCCTGTGACACGTTCCCTTTGTACTAGATGAACGAAGGTCTCTCCACATCCTCAGATCTTAGAAATATTACTGTGTGAATGGCGTACTTCAAATAGATTGTAGAGAACACAAAGTTTCTTTTCAGTTGCAAACTACACTCCATCCATATATATGGGGATGTACAAGATCCAAATCGTTTTACAGTGAAAATTGCAGGAATTTCAAACCGGCCCTAGAAAACAGACTGTGAATCCAGACTAAAAGTTAAACCTGCAACACGTTCCCTTTGTGCTAGATTAACGAACGTCTACCCACATGCTCAGTTCTGAGAAATAAATGTGTGTGAAAGCCGTCCTTCACCTAGCTTGTTGGGAAGACAGATTCTTTTTGGTTGCAAATACACTGAATCCATATATATGGGGATTTACAAGCTCCAACTCGGATTTACAGTGAAAACTGCAGGAACTTCAATCTGTCACTAGGAAACAGACTGAGAAACAAGAGTAAAACTTCTCATGCAACCCGTTCTTTTTGTGCTAGATTAACGAACGTCTCTCTACCTGCTCAGTTCTGAGAGATAAGTGTGTGTGAAATCCGTCCTTCAAAGTGCTTGTTGGGAACACAGAGTTTCTTTTCAGCTGCAAAATACACACCATACATATATATGGGGAGGTATTAGCTCCAATTAAGTTTTACAGTGAAAACTGAAGGAACTTCAAACCGGCACTAGGAAACAGACTGAAAAACCAGACAAATACTTTCTCCTGAAACCAGTTCCCTTTGTGCTAGATGAACAAACGTCTCTCCACTTGCTCAGTTCTGAGAGATAAGTGTCTGTGAAAGCCGTCCTTCCTCTAGCTTTTTGGGAACACAAAGTTTCTTCTCAGTTTCTAATTACACTCCTTCCATATACATGGGTGGGTACTAGCTCCAACTCGGTATTACAGTGAAAATTGAAGGAACTTCAAAACGGAACTAGAAAACAGACTGAGAAACCTCAGATAAAGTTTCTCCTCTATCCCGTTTCCTTTGTGCTAGATGAACAATCGTCTCTCCACATACTCTATTCTGAGAGATATATGTGTGTGAAAGCCGCCCTTCACCTATATTCTAGGGAACAGAAAGTTTCTTTTCAATTGCAAACTATATTCCATCCATATAAATGGGGATGTACTAGCTCCAACTCGGTTTTACAATGAAAAGTGAAGGAACTACAAACCGTCACTAGGAAACAGACTGAGAAACAAGAGTAAAACTTTCCCTGCAATCCTTTCCTATTGTGCTAGATGAACGAACGTCTCTCCACTTGCTGAGTTCTGAAAGATAAGTGTGTGTGAAAGCCGCCCTTCACCTACATTCTAGGTAACAGAAAGTTTCTTTTCAGTTGCAAACTACAATCCATCCATATAAATGGATAGGTATTAAATCCAAATCTGTTTTACAGTGAAAACTGCAGGATCTTCAATCCGGCTCTAGGAAACAGCCTGAGAAACTAGAGTAATTGTTTCACCTGCAACCCGTTCCCTTTGAGCTACATTAATGAACGTCTCTCTAACTGCTCAGTTCTGAGAGATAAGTGTGTGTGAAAGCCGTCCTTCAACTTGCTTGTTGGGAACACAGAGTTTCTTTTCAGTTGCAAAATACACACCATACATATATATGGGGAGGTATTAGCTCCAATTAATTTTTACAGTGAAAACTGCAGGAACTTCAAACCGGCACTAGGAAACAGACTGAGAAACCAGACAAATACTTTCTCCTGCAACCACTTCCATTTGTGCTAGATGAACGAACGTCTCTCCACTTGCTCAGTTCTGAGAGATAAGTGTCTGTGAAAGCCGTCCTTCCTCTAGCTTTTTGGGAACACAAAGTTTCTTTTCAATTGCAAACCACACACCATCCATATATATGGGCAGGTACTATCTCCAACTCGGGTTTATACTGAAAATTGCAAGAAATTCAAACAGGCATTTTGAAACAGACTGAGAAAATGGAGATAAATTTTCTCCTGCCACCCGATCCCTTTTTGCGAGATGAACGAACGTCACTCCACATGCTCATTTCTGAGAGATAATTGTGTGTAAAAGCCGTCTTTCACCTAGCTTCTGAAGAACACAGTTTCTTTTCAGTTGCAAATAGACTGCATCCATATATATGGGATTTACTAGCTCCAAATCGGATTTACAGTGAAAACTGCAGGAACTTCAAACCGTCACTAGGAAACAGACTGAGAAACCTGACAAAAAGATTCCCCTGCAACCAGTTCCCTTTGGGTTAGATGCACGAACGTCTCTCATCATGCTCAGTACTGAGAGATAAGTGTGTGTGCAAGCGGTCCTTCACCTTGCTTGTTGGAAAACAGTGTTTCTTTTCATTTGCCAACTACATTCCATCCATGTATATGGGGAGGTACTAGCTCCAACTTTGTTTTACAGTGAAATCTGCAGGAAATTCAAAACGTCACTAGAAATCAGACTGAGAAACCAGAGTAAAATTTCTCCTGCAACCCGTTCTCTTTGTGCTAGATGAACGAAAGTCTCTCAACATGCTCAGTTCTGAGAGACAAGTGTGTGTGAAAGTCGCCCTTCACCTATATTCTAGGTAACAGAAAGTTTCTTTTCAGTTGCAAACTACACTCCATCCATATAAATGGGAGGTACTAGCTCAAGCTTGGATTTATAGTGAAAACTGCAGGATCTTCAAACCGGCACTAGGAAACAGGCTTAGAAAACACAGTAAGTGTTTCCCTTTCAACCCGTTCCCGTTGTGCTAGATTAACGAATGTGTCTCCACATGCTCAGTTCTGAGAGATATGTGTGTGTAAAAGCCGTCTTTCAACTAGCTTGTTGGGAACACAAAGTTTCTTTCAGTTGCAAACTACACTCCATCCATATATATGGGGAGGAACTAGCTCCAACTCGGTTTCACTGTGAAAATTGCAGGAACTTCAAACTGGGGCTAGGAAACAGACTGAGCAAATGGAAATAAAATTTCTCCTGCCACCCGTTCCCTTTTTGCTAGATGAACGAACGTCACTCCACATGCTCATTTCTGAGAGATAAGTGTGTGTAAAAGCCGTCTTTCACCTAGCTTCTGAAGAACACAGTTTCTTTTCAGATGCAAAATACTCTTCATCCTTGTATATTGTGATTTATTAGATCCAAATCGGATTTACAGTGAAAACTGCAGGAACTTCAAACAGTCACTGGGAAACAGAGTGAGAAACCAGACAAAAATTTCCCCTGCAACCAGTTCCTTTGTGTTACATGAACGAACGTCTCTCCACACGCTCATTTCTGAGAGATAATTGTGTGTGAATGCCGTCCTTTACCTAAATATTTGGGAACACAAAGTGTCTTTTCAGTTGCTAACTACACTCCATCCATATATATATGTAGGTACTAGCTCCAACTCGGGTTTACAGTGTAAACTGCAGGAACTTCAAACCGGCAATAAAAAAAAGACTGAGAAAACACACTTAAAGTTTCTCCTGTGACACGTTCCCTTTGTGCTAGATGAACGAAGGTCTCTCCACATCCTAAGATCTTAGAACTATTACTGTGTGAAAGGCGTACTTCAACTAGATTGTAGAGAACACAAAGTTTCTTTTCAGATGCAAACTACACTCCATCCATATATGGGGATGTACAAGCTCCAAATCGTTTTTTCAGTGAAATTTGCAGGATTTCAATCCGGCCCTATAAACAGACTGAGAATCCAGATTATAAGTTACTCCTGCAACACGTTCCATTTGTGCTAGATTAACGAACGTCTCTCTAACTGCTCAGTTCTGAGAGATATGTGTGTGTGAATTCCGTCCTTCAACGTGCTTGTTGGGAACACAGAGTTTCTTTTCAGTTGCAAAATACACACCATACATATATATGGGGAGGTATTAGCTCCAAATAAGTTTTACAGTGAAAACTGCAGAAACTTCAAACCGGCACTAGGAAACAGACTGAGAAACCAGACAAATAGTTTCTCCTGAAACCAGTTCCCTTTGTGCTTGATGAACAAATGTCTCTCCACTTGCTCAGTTCTGAGAGATAAGTGTCTGTGAAAACCGTATTTCTTCTAGCTTCTTGGGAACACAATGTTTCTTCTCAGTTGCAAATTACACTCCTTCATATACAAGGGTGGGTAATAGCTCCATCTCAGTATTACAGTAAAAATTGTAGGAACTTTAAAACGGAACTAGAAAACAGACTGAGAAACCACAGATAAAATTTCTCCTGTATCCCATTTCCTTTGTGCTAGATGAACAATCGTCTCTCCACATACTCAGTTCTGAGAGATAAGTGTGTGTGAAAGCCGACCTTCACCAATATTCTAGGGAACAGAAAGTTTCTTTTCAATTGCAAACTACATTCCATCCATATAAATGGGGATGTACTAGCTCCAACTCGGTTTTACAATGAAAAGTGAAGGAACTGCAAAACGCCACTAGGAAACAGACTGAGAAACAAGAGTAAAACTTCCCCTGCAATCCTTTCCTATTTTGCTAGATGAACGAACGTCTCACCACTTGATGAGTTCTGAGAGATAAGTGTGTGTGAAAGCCGCCCTTCACCTACATTCTTGGTAACAGAAAGATTATTTTCAGTTGCAAACTACACTCCATCCATATAAATGGGGAGGTACTAGCTCCATCTCGGTTTTACAGTGAAAACTACAGGATCTTCAAACCGGCACTAGGAAACAGGCTTAGAAATCACAGTAATTGTTTCCCCTTCAACACTTTCCCGTTGTGCTAGATTAACGAATGTCTATCAAAATGCTCATTTCTGAGAGATAAGTGTGTGTGAATGCCGTCTTTCAACTTGCTTGTTGGGAACACAGAGTTTCTTTTCAGTTGCAAACTACACACCATAGATACATATGGGGAGGTATTAGCTCCAATTAATTTTTACAGTGAAAACTGCAGGAACTTCAAACCGACACTAGGAAACAGACTGGGAAACCACACAAATAGCTTCCCTGCAAACACTTCCCTTTGTGCTACATGAACGAACGTCTCTCCACATGCTCAGTTCAGAGAGTTATGTGTGCTAAAGCCGTCTTTCAACTAGCTTGTTGGGAACAAAAAGTTTCTTTCAGTTGCAAAATACACTCCATCCTTATATATTGGGAGATACTAGCTCCAACACGGTTTCACTGTGAAAATTGTAGGAACTTCAAACTGGGGCTAGGAAACAGACTGAGCAAATAGAAATATAGTTTCTCCTGCCACCCGATCCCTTTTTGCTAGATGAACGAACGTCACTCCACATGCTCATTTCTGAGAGATAAGTGTGTGTAAAAGCCGTCTTTCACCTAGCTTCTGAAGAACATATTTTCTTTTCAGATGCAAAATACTCTTCATCCTTGTATATTGTGATTTATTAGATCCAAATCGGATTTACAGTGAAAACTGCAGGAACTTCAAACCGTCACTGGGAAACAGAGTGAGAAACCAGACAAAAAGTTTCCCCTGCAACCAGTTCCATTTCTGTTACATGAACGAACGTCTCTCAACATGCTCATTTCTAGGAGATAATTGTGTGTGAATGCCGTTCTTCACCTAAATATTTGAGAACACAAAGTTTCTTTTCAGTTGCAAAATACAATCCATCCATATATATATGTAGGGTACTAGCTCCAACTCGGGTTTACAGTGAAAACTGCAGGAACTTCAAACCGGCAATAAGAAAAAGACTGAGAAAACACACTTAAAGTTTCTCCTGTGACACGTTCCCTTTGTGCTAGATGAACGAAGGTTACTCCACATCCTCATTTCTTAGAAATATTACTGTGTGAAAGGCGTACTTCAACTAGATTGTAGAGAACACAAAGTTTCTTTTCAGTTGCAAACTACACTCCATCCATATATATGGGATGTACAAGATCCAAATCGCTTTTACAGTGAAAATTGCAGGAATTTCAAACCGGCCCTAGAAACAGACTGTGAATCCAGACAAAAGTTACACCTGCAAAACGTTCCCTTTGTGCTAGATTAATGAACGTCTCCCCACATGCTCAGTTCTGAGAGATAAATGTGTGTGAAAGCCGTCCTTCACCTAGCTTGTTGGGAAGACAGATTCTTTTCGGTTGCAAATACACTGAATCCATATATATGGGGATTTACAAGCTCCAACTCGGATTTACAGTGAAAACTGCAGGAACTTCAATCTGTCACTAGGAAACAGACTGAGAAACAAGAGTAAAACTTCTCATGCAACCCGTTCCCTTTGTGCTAGATTAACGAACGTCTCTCTAACTGCTCAGTTCTGAGAGATAAGTGTGTGTGAAATCCGTCCTTCAACGTGCTTGTTGGGAACACAGAGTTTCTTTTCAGTTGCAAAATACACACCATACATATATATGGGGAGGTATTAGCTCCAATTAAGTTTACAGTGAAAACTGAAGGAACTTCAAACCGGCATTAGGAAACAGACTGAGAAACCAGACAAATAGTTTCTCCTGAAACCAGTTCCCTTTGTGCTAGATGAACAAACGTCTCTCCACTTGCTCAGTTCTGAGAGATATGTGTCTGTGAAAGCCGTCCTTCCTCTAGCTTTTTGGGAACACAAAGTTTTCTTCTCAGTTACAAATTACAATCCTTCCATATACATGGTTGGGTACTAAGCTCTAACTCGGTATTACAGTGAAAATTGAAGGAACTTCAAAACGGAACTAGAAAACAGACTGAGAAAACTCAGATAAAGTTTCTCCTCTATCCCGTTTCCTTTGTGCTAGATGAATAATCGTCTCTCCACATACTCTATTCTGAGAGATAAGTGTGTGTGAAGCCGCCCTTCACCTATATTCTAGGGAACAGGAAGTTTCTTTTCAATTGCAAACTACAATCCATCCATATAAATGGAGATGTACTAGCTCCAACTCGGTTTTACAATGAAAAGTGAAGGAACTACAACCGTCATTAGGAAACAGACTGAGTAACAAGAGTAAAACTTTCCCTGCAATCCTTTCCTATTGTGCTAGATGAACGACGTCTCTCCACTTGCTGAGTTCAGAAAGATAAGTGTGTGTGAAAGCCGCTCTTCACCTACATTCTAGGTAACAGAAAGTTTCTTTTCAGTTGCAAACTACACTCCATCCATATAAATGGATAGTATTAAACCCCAAATCTGTTTTACAGTGAAAACTGCAGGATCTTCAATCCGGCTCTAGGAAACAGCCAGAGAAACTAGAGTAATTGTTTCACCTGCAACCCGTTCCCTTTGTGCTACATTAATGAACGTCTCTTAACTGCTCATTTCTGAGAGATAAGTGTGTGTGAAAGCCGTCCTTCAAATTGCTTGTTGGGATCACCAGAGTTTCTTTTCAGTTGCAAAATACACACCATACATATATATGGGGAGGTATTAGCTCCAATTAATTTTTACAGTGAAAACTGCAGGAACTTCAAACCGGCACTAGGAAACAGACTGAGAAACCAGACAAATAGTTTCTACTGCAACCACTTCCATTTGTGCTAGATGAACGAACTTCTCTCCACTTGCTCATTTCTGAGAAATAATTTGTCTGTGAAAGCCGTCCTTCCTCTAGCTTTCTGGGAACACAAAGTTTCTTTTCAAATGTAAACTACACGCCATCCTTATATATGGGCAGGTACTAGCTCCAACTCGGGTTTACTGTGAAAATAACAGGAACTTCAAACAGGCACTTTGAAACAGACTGAGAAAATGGAGATAAATTTTCTCCTGCCACCCGATCCCTTTTTGCGAGATGAACGAACGTCACTCCACATGCTCATTTCTGAGAGATAATTGTGTGTAAAAGCCGTCTTTCACCTAGCTTCTGAAGAACACAGTTGCTTTTCAGTTGCAAATACACTGCATCCATATATATGGGATTTACTAGCTCCAAATCGGATTTACAGTGAAAACTGCAGGAACTTCAAACCGTCACTAGGAAACAGACTGAGAAACCAGACAAAAAGATTCCCCTGCAACCAGTTCCCTTTGGGTTAGATGAACGAACGTATCTCAACATGCTCGGTTCTGAGAGATAAATGTGTGTGAAAGCCGCCCTTCACCTACATTCTAGGTAACAGAAAGTTTCTATTCAGTTGCAAATTACTCTCCATCCATATAAATGTTGAGGTACTTGCTCCAGCTCGGTTTTACAGTGAAAACTGCAGGATTTTCAAACCGGCACTAGGAAACAGGCTTAGAAACACAGTAAGTGTTTCTCTTTCAACCCGTTCCCGTTGTGCTAGATTAACGAATGTGTCTCCACATGCTCAGTTCTGAGAGATATGTGTGTGTAAAAGCCGTCTTTCAACTACCTTGTTGGGAACACAAAGTTTCTTTCAGTTGCAAACTACACTCCATCCATATATATGGGGAGGTACAAGCTCCAACTCGGTTTTACTGTGAAAATTGCAGGAACTTCAAACTGGGGCTAGGAAACAGACTGAGCAAATGGAAAATAAAGTTTTCTCCTGCCACCCGATCCCTTTTTGCTAGATGAACGAACGTCACTCCACATGCTCATTTCTGAGAGATAAGTGTGTGTAAAAGCCCGTCTTTCACCTAGCTTCTGAAGAACACATTTCTTTTCAGATGCAAAATATTCTTCATCCTTGTATATTGTGATTTATTTGATCCAAATCGGATTTACAGTGAAAAACTGCAGGAACTTCAAACAGTCACTGGAAACAGAGTGAGAAACCAGACAAAAGTTTCCCCGCAACCAGTTCCCTTTCTGTTACATGAACGAATGACATTCCACATGCTCATTTCTGAGAGATACTTGTGTGTGAATGCCGTTCGTCACCTAAATATTTGGGAACACAAGTGTCTTTTCAGTTGCAAACTACATTCCATCCATATATATAGTAGGTACTAGCTCCAACTCGGGTTTACAGTGAAAACTGCAGGAACTTCAAACCGGCAATAAGAAAAAGACTGAGAAAACACACTTAAAAGTTCTCCTGTGACACGTTCCCTTTGTAACTAGATGAACGAAGGTCTCTCCACATCCTCAGATCTTAGAAATATTACTGTGTGAATGGCGTACTTCAAATAGATTGTAGAGAACACAAAGTTTCTTTTCAGTTGCAAACTACACTCCATCCATATATATGGGGATGTACAAGATCCAAATCGCTTTTACAGTGAAAAATTGCAGGATTTCAAACCGGCCCTAGAAACAGACTGAGAATCCAGACTAAAAGTTACACCTGCAAAACGTTCCCTTTGTGCTAGATTAACGAACGTCTCCCCACATGCTCAGTTCTGAGAGATAAATGTGTGTGAAAGCCGTTCTTCACCTAGCTTGTTGAGAAGACAGATTCTTTATGGTTGCAAATACACTGAATCCATATATATGGGGATTTACAGCTCCAACTCGGATTTACAGTGAAAACTGCAGGAACTTCAATCTGTCACTAGGAACAGACTGAGAAACAAGAGTAAAACTTCTCATGCAACCCGTTCCCTTTGTGCTAGATTAACGAACGTCTCTCTACCTGCTCAGATTTGAGAGATAAGTGTGTGTGAAATCCGTCCTTCAACGTGCTTGTTGGGAAACACAGAGTTTCTTTTCAGTTGCAAAATACACACCATACATATATATGGGAGGTATTAGCTCCAATTAAGTTTTACAGTGAAAACTGAAGGAACTTCAAACCGGCACTAGGAAACAGACTGAAAAAACCAGACAAATACTTTCTCCTGAACCAGTTCCCTTTGTGCTAGATGAACAAACGTCTCTCCACTTGCTCAGTTCTGAGAGATAAGTGTCTGTGAAAAGCCGTCCTTCCTCTAGCTTTTTGGGAACACAAAGTTCTTCTTCTCAGTTACAATTACACTCCTTCCATATACATGGGTGGGTACAAGCCCAACTCGGTATTACAGTGAAAATTGAAGGAACTTCAAATGGAACTAGAAAACAGACCTGAGAAACCCTCAGATAAAGTTTCTTCTCTATCCCATTTCCTTTGTGCTAGTGAACAATCGTCTCTCCACATACTCTATTCTGAGAGATATATGTGTGTGAAAGCCGCCCTTCACCTATATTCTAGGGAACAGAAAGTTTCTTTTCAATTGCCAAACTACAATCCATCCATATAAATGGAGATGTACTAGCCTCCAACTCGGTTTTACAATGAAAGTGAAGGAACTACAAACCGTATTAGGAAACAGACTGAGAAACAAGAGTATAAACTTTCCCCTGCAATCCTTTCCTATTGTGCTAGATTGACCGAACCGTCTCTCCACTTGCCTGAGTTCAGAAAGATAAGTGTGTGTGAAAGCCGCCCCTTCACCTACATTCTAGGTAACAGAAGTTTCTTTCAGTTGCAAACTACACTCCATCCATATAAATGGATAGGTATTAAACCCAAATCTGTTTTAAGTCAAAACTGCAGGATCTTTCAATCCGGCTCTAGGAAACAGCCTGAGAACTAGAGTAATTGTTTCACCTGCAACCCGTTCCCTTTGTGCTACATTAATGAACGTCTCTCTACCTGCTCAGTTCTGAGAGATAAGTGTGTTGTGAAAGCCGTCCTTCAACTTGGTTGTTGGGAAAACAGAGTTTCTTTTCAGTTGCAAAATACACACCATACATATATATGGGGAGGTATTAGCCCCAATTAATTTTTACAGTGAAAACTGAAGGAACTTCAGACCGGCACTTGGAAACAGACTGAAAAACCAGACAAATACTTTCTCCTGCAACCACTTCCATTTGTGCTAGATGAACGAACGTCTCTCCACTTGCTCATTTCTGAGAAATAAATGTCTGTGAAGCCGTCCTTCCTCTAGCTTTCTGGGAACACAAAGTTTCTTTTCAAATGTAACTACACGCCATCCTTATATATGGGCAGGTACTAGCTCCAACTCGGGTTTACTGTGAAAATTGCAGGAACTTCAAACAGGCACTTTGAAACAGACTGAGAAAATGGAGATAATTTTCTCCTGCCACCCGATCCCTTTTTGCGAGATGAATGAACGTCACTCCACATGCTCATTTCTGAGAGATAATTTGTGTAAAAGCCGTCTTTCACCTAGCTTCTGAAGAACACATTTTCTTTTCAGTTGCAAATACACTGCATCCATATATTGGGATTTACTAGCACCAAATTGGATTTACAGTGAAAACTGCAGGAACTTCAAACCGTCACTAGGAAACAGACTGAGAAACCAGACAAAAAAGATTCCCCTGCAACCAGTTCCCTTTGGGTTAGATGAATGAACGTATCTCAACATGCTCGGTTCTGAGAGGTAAATGTGTGTGAAAGCCGCCCTTCACCTACATTCTAGGTAACAGAAAGTTTCTATTCAGTTGCAAATTACTCTCCATCCATATAAATGTTGAGGTACTAGCTCCAGCTCGGTTTTACAGTGAAACTGCAGGATTTTCAACCGGCACTAGGAAACAGGCTTAGAAAACCCAGTAAGTGTTTCTCTTTCAACCCGTTCCCGTTGTGCTAGATTAACGAATGTGTCTCCACATGCTCAGTTCTGAGAGATATGTGTGTGTAAATGCCATCTTTCAACTACCTTGTGGGAACACAAGTTTCTTTCAGTTGCAAACTACACTCCATCCATATATATGGGGAGGTACAACCTCCAACTCGTTTTCACTGAGAAAATTGCAGGAACTTCAAACTGGGGCTAGGAAACAGACTGAGCAAATGGAAATAAAGTTTCTCCTGCCACCCGATCCCTTTTTGCTAGATGAACGAACGTCAATCCACATGCTCATTTCTGAGAGATAATGTGTGTAAAAGCCGTCTTACACCTAGCTTCTGAAGAACACATTTTCTTTTCAGATGCAAAATATTCTTCATCCTTGTATATTGTGATTTATTTGATCCAAATCGGATTTACAGTGAAAACTGCAGGAACTTCAAACAGTCACTGGGAAACAGAGTGAGAAACCAGACATAAAGTTTCCCCTGCAACCAGTTCCCTTTCTGTTACATGAACGAATGACATTCCACATGCTCATTTCTGAGAGATACTTGTGTGTGAATGCCGTTCGTCACCTAAATATTTGGGAACACAAAGTGTCTTTTCAGTTGCTAACTACACTCCATCCATATATATATGTAGGTACTAGCTCCAACTCGGGTTTACAGTGTAAACTGCAGGAACTTCAAACCGGCAATAAAAAAAGACTGAGAAAAACACACTTAAAGTTTCTCCTGTGACACGTTCCCTTTGTGCTAGATGAACGAAGGTCTCTCCACATCCTAAGATCTTAGAACTATTACTGTGTGAAAGGCGTACTTCAACTAGATTGTAGAGAACACAAAGTTTCTTTTCAGATGCAAACTACACTCCATCCATATATATGGGGATGTAAAGCTCCCAATCGTTTTTCAGTGAAATTTGCAGGATTTCAAACCGGCCTATAAACAGATGAGAATCCAGATTAAAGTTACTCCTTGCAACACGTTCCATTTGTGCTAGATTAACGGAACGTCTCTTAACTGCTCCGTTCTGGAGTATGTGTGTGTGAATTCCGTCCTTCAACGTGCTTGTTGGAACACAGAGTTTCTTTTCAGTTGCAAAATACACACCATACATATATATGGGGAGGTATTAGCTCCAAATAAGTTTTACAGTGAAAACGCAGACACTTCAAACCGGCACTAGGAAACAGACTGAGAACCAGACAAATAGTTTCTCCTGAAACCAGTTCCCTTTGTGCTTGATGAACAAATGTCTCTCCACTTGCTCAGTTCTGAGAGATAAGTGTCTGTGAAACCGTATTCTTCTAGCTTCTTGGGAACACATGTTTCTTCTCAGTTGCAAATTACACTCCTTCATATCAAGGGGGGTAATAGCTCATCTCAGTATTACAGTAAAAATGGTAGGAACTTTAAAACGGAACTAGAAAACAGACTGAGAAACCACAGATAAAATTTCTCCTGTATCCCATTTCCTTTGTGCTAGATGAACAATCGTCTCTCCACATACTCAGTTCTGAGAGATAAGTGTGTGTGAAAGCCGACCTTCACCAATATTCTAGGGAACAGAAAGTTTCTTTTCAATTGCAAACTACATTCCATCCATATAAATGGGGATGTACTAGCTCCAACTCGGTTTTACAATGAAAAGTGAAGGAACTGCAAAACGCCACTAGGAAACAGACTGAGAAAAAGAGTAAAACTTCCCCTGCAATCCTTTCCTATTTTGCTAGATGAACGAACGTCTCTCCACTTGATGAGTTTGAGAGATAAGTGTGTGTGAAAGCCGCCCTTCACCTACATTCTTGGTAACAGAAAGATTATTTCAGTTGCAAACTACACTCCATCCATATAAATGGGGAGGTACTAGCTCCATCTCGGTTTTACAGTGAAAACTACAGGATCTTCAAACCGGCACTAGGAAACAGGCTTAGAAATCACAGTAATTGTTTCCCCTTCAACACTTTCCCGTTGTGCTAGATTAACGAATGTCTATCAAAATGCTCATTTCTGAGAGATAAGTGTGTGTGAATGCCGTCTTTCAACTTGCTTGTTGGGAACACAGAGTTCTTTTCAGTTGCAAACTACACCATATATACATATGGGGAGGTATTAGCTCCAATTAATTTTTACAGTGAAAACTGCAGGAACTTCAAACCGACACTAGGAAACAGACTGGGAAACCACACAAATAGCTTCCCCTGCAAACACTTCCCTTTGTGCTACATGAACGAACGTCTCTCCACATGCTCAGTTCAGAGAGTTATGTGTGCTAAAGCCGTCTTTCAACTAGCTTGTTGGGAACAAAAAGTTTCTTTCAGTTGCAAAATACACTCCATCCATATATATGGGAGATACTAGCTCCAACACGGTTTCACTGTGAAAATTGTAGGAACTTCAAACTGGGGCTAGGAAACAGACTGAGCAAATGGAAATAAAGTTTCTCCTGCCACCCGATCCCTTTTTGCTAGATGAACGAACGTCACTCCACATGCTCATTTCTGAGAGATAAGTGTGTGTAAAAGCCGTCTTTCACCTAGCTTCTGAAGAACACATTTTCTTTTCAGATGCAAAATATTCTTCATCCTTGTATATTGTGATTTATTTGATCCAAATCGGATTTACAGTGAAAACTGCAGGAACTTCAAACAGTCACTGGGAAACAGAGTGAGAAACCAGACAAAAAGTTTCCCCTGCAACCAGTTCCCTTTCTGTTACATGAACGAATGACATTCCACATGCTCATTTCTGAGAGATACTTGTGTGTGAATGCCGTTCGTCACCTAAATATTTGGGAACACAAAGTGTCTTTTCAGTTGCAAACTACATTCCATCCATATATAATGTAGGTACTAGCTCCAACTCGGGTTTACAGTGAAAACTGCAGGAACTTCAAACCGGCAATAAGAAAAAGACTGAGAAAACACACTTAAAGTTTCTCCTGTGACACGTTCCCTTTGTACTAGATGAACGAAGGTCTCTCCACATCCTCAGATCTTAGAAATATTACTGTGTGAATGGCGTACTTCAAATAGATTGTAGAGAACACAAAGTTTCTTTTCAGTTGCAAACTACACTCCATCCATATATATGGGGATGTACAAGATCCAAATCGCTTTTACAGTGAAAATTGCAGGAATTTCAAACCGGCCCTAGAAACAGACTGAGAATCCAGACTAAAAGTTACACCTGCAAAACGTTCCCTTTGTGCTAGATTAACGAACGTCTCCCCACATGCTCAGTTCTGAGAGATAAATGTGTGTGAAAGCCGTTCTTCACCTAGCTTGTTGAGAAGACAGATTCTTTATGGTTGCAAATACACTGAATCCATATATATGGGGATTTACAAGCTCCAACTCGGATTTACAGTGAAAACTGCAGGAACTTCAATCTGTCACTAGGAAACAGACTGAGAAACAAGAGTAAAACTTCTCATGCAACCCGTTCCCTTTGTGCTAGATTAACGAACGTCTCTCTACCTGCTCAGATTTGAGAGATAAGTGTGTGTGAAATCCGTCCTTCAACGTGCTTGTTGGGAACACAGAGTTTCTTTTCAGTTGCAAAATACACACCATACATATATATGGGGAGGTATTAGCTCCAATTAAGTTTTACAGTGAAAACTGAAGGAACTTCAAACCGGCACTAGGAAACAGACTGAAAAACCAGACAAATACTTTCTCCTGAAACCAGTTCCCTTTGTGCTAGATGAACAAACGTCTCTCCACTTGCTCAGTTCTGAGAGATAAGTGTCTGTGAAAGCCGTCCTTCCTCTAGCTTTTTGGGAACACAAAGTTTCTTCTCAGTTACAAATTACACTCCTTCCATATACATGGGTGGGTACAAGCCCAACTCGGTATTACAGTGAAAATTGAAGGAACTTCAAAATGGAACTAGAAAACAGACTGAGAAACCTCAGATAAAGTTTCTTCTCTATCCCATTTCCTTTGTGCTAGATGAACAATCGTCTCTCCACATACTCTATTCTGAGAGATATATGTGTGTGAAAGCCGCCCTTCACCTATATTCTAGGGAACAGAAAGTTTCTTTTCAATTGCAAACTACAATCCATCCATATAAATGGAGATGTACTAGCTCCAACTCGGTTTTACAATGAAAAGTGAAGGAACTACAAACCGTCATTAGGAAACAGACTGAGAAACAAGAGTAAAACTTTCCCTGCAATCCTTTCCTATTGTGCTAGATGAACGAACGTCTCTCCACTTGCTGAGTTCAGAAAGATAAGTGTGTGTGAAAGCCGCCCTTCACCTACATTCTAGGTAACAGAAAGTTTCTTTTCAGTTGCAAACTACACTCCATCCATATAAATGGATAGGTATTAAACCCAAATCTGTTTTACAGTCAAAACTGCAGGATCTTCAATCCGGCTCTAGGAAACAGCCTGAGAAACTAGAGTAATTGTTTCACCTGCAACCCGTTCCCTTTGTGCTACATTAATGAACGTCTCTTACCTGCTCAGTTCTGAGAGATAAGTGTGTGTGAAAGCCGTCCTTCAACTTGGTTGTTGGGAAAACAGAGTTTCTTTTCAGTTGCAAAATACACACCATACTATATATGGGGAGGTATTAGCCCCAATTAATTTTTACAGTGAAAACTGAAGGAACTTCAACCGGCACTTGGAAACAGACTGAAAACCAGACAAATACTTTCTCCTGCAACCACTTCCATTTGTGCTAGATGAACGAACGTCTCTCCACTTGCTCATTTCTGAGAAATAAATGTCTGTGAAAGCCGTCCTTCCTCTAGCTTTTGGGAACACAAAGTTTCTTTTCAAATGTAAACTACACGCCATCCTTATATATGGGCAGGTACTAGCTCCAACTCGGGTTTACTGTGAAAATTGCAGGAACTTCAAACAGGCACTTTGAAACAGACTGAGAAAATGGAGATAAATTTTCTCCTGCCACCCGATCCCTTTTTGCGAGATGAATGAACGTCACTCCACATGCTCATTTCTGAGAGATAATTGTGTGTAAAAGCCGTCTTTCACCTAGCTTCTGAAGAACACATTTTCTTTTCAGTTGCAAATACACTGCATCCATATATATGGGATTTACTAGCACCAAATTGGATTTACAGTGAAAACTGCAGGAACTTCAAACCGTCACTAGGAAACAGGACTGAGAAACCAGACAAAAAGATTCTCCTGCAACCAGTTCCCTTTGGGTTAGATGAACGAACGTATCTCAACATGCTCGGTTCTGAGAGGTAATGTGTGTGAAAGCCGCCCTTCACCTATATTCTAGGTAACAGAAAGTTTCTATTCAGTTGCAAATTACTCTCCATCCATATAAATGTTGAGGTACTAGCTCCAGCTCGGTTTTACAGTGGAAAACTGCAGGATTTCAAACCGGCACTAGGAAACAGGCTTAGAAAACTCAGTAAGTGTTTCTCTTTCAACCCGTTCCCGTTGTGCTAGATTAACGAATGTGTCTCCACATGCTCAGTTCTGAGAGATATGTGTGTGTAAATGCCGTCTTTCAACTACCTTGTTGGGAACACCAAAGTTTTCTTTCAGTTGCAAACTACACTCCATCCATATATATGGGGAGGTACAACCTCCAACTCGTTTTCACTGAGAAAATTGCAGGAACTTCAAACTGGGGCTAGGAAACAGACTGAGCAAATGGAAATAAAGTTTCTCCTGCCACCCGATCCCTTTTTGCTAGATGAACGAACGTCAATCCACATGCTCATTTCTGAGAGATAAGTGTGTGTAAAAGCCGTCTTTCACCTAGCTTCTGAAGAACACATTTTCTTTTCAGATGCAAAATATTCTTCATCCTTGTATATTGTGATTTATTTGATCCAAATCGGATTACAGTGAAAACTGCAGGAACTTCAAACAGTCACTGGGAAACAGAGTGAGAAACCAGACATAAAGTTTCCCCTGCAACCAGTTCCCTTTCTGTTACATGAACGAATGACATTCCACATGCTCATTTCTGAGAGATACTTGTGTGTGAATGCCGTTCGTCACCTAAATATTTGGGAACACAAAGTGTCTTTTCAGTTGCAAACTACATTCCATCCATATATATATGTAGGTACTAGCTCCAACTCGGGTTTACAGTGAAAACTGCAGGAACTTCAAACCGGCAATAAGAAAAAGACTGAGAAAACACACTTAAAGTTTCTCCTGTGACACGTTCCCTTTGTACTAGATGAACGAAGGTCTCTCCACATCCTCAGATCTTAGAAATATTACTGTGTGAATGGCGTACTTCAAATAGATTGTAGAGAACACAAAGTTTCTTTTCAGTTGCAAACTACACTCCATCCATATATATGGGGATGTACAAGATCCAAATCGTTTTACAGTGAAAATTGCAGGAATTTCAAACCGGCCCTAGAAACAGACTGTGTATCCAGACTAAAAGTTAAACCTGCAACACGTTCCCTTTGTGCTAGATTAACGAACGTCTACCCACATGCTCAGTTCTGAGAAATAAATGTGTGTGAAAGCCGTCCTTCACCTAGCTTGTTGGGAAGACAGATTCTTTTTGGTTGCAAATACACTGAATCCATATATATGGGGATTTACAAGCTCCAACTCGGATTTACAGTGAAAACTGCAGGAACTTCAATCTGTCACTAGGAAACAGACTGAGAAACAAGAGTAAAACTTCTCATGCAACCCGTTCTTTTTGTGCTAGATTAACGAACGTCTCTCTACCTGCTCAGTTCTGAGAGATAAGTGTGTGTGAAATCCGTCCTTCAAAGTGCTTGTTGGGAACACAGAGTTTCTTTTCAGCTGCAAAATACACACCATACATATATGGGGAGGTATTAGCTCCAATTAAGTTTTACAGTGAAAACTGAAGGAACTTCAAACCAGCACTAGGAAACAGACTGAAAAACCAGACAAATACTTTCTCCTGAAACCAGTTCCCTTTGTGCTAGATGAACAAACGTCTCTCCACTTGCTCAGTTCTGAGAGATAAGTGTCTGTGAAAGCCGTCCTTCCTCTAGCTTTTTGGGAACACAAAGTTTCTTCTCAGTTACAAATTACACTCCTTCCATATACATGGGTGGGTACAAGCCCAACTCGGTATTACAGTGAAAATTGAAGGAACTTCAAAATGGAACTAGAAAACAGACTGAGAAACCTCAGATAAAGTTTCTCCTCTATCCCGTATCCTTTGTGCTAGATGAACAATCGTCTCTCCACATACTCTATTCTGAGAGATATATGTGTGTGAAAGCCGCCCTTCACCTATATTCTAGGGAACAGAAAGTTTCTTTTCAATTGCAAACTATATTCCATCCATATAAATGGGGATGTACTAGCTCCAACTCGGTTTTACAATCAAAAGTGAAGGAACTACAAACCGTCACTAGGAAACAGACTGAGAAACAAGAGTAAAACTTTCCCTGCAATCCTTTCCTATTGTGCTAGATGAACGAACGTCTCTCCACTTGCTGAGTTCTGAAAGATAAGTGTGTGTGAAAGCCGCCCTTCACCTACATTCTAGGTAACAGAAAGTTTCTTTTCAGTTGCAAACTACAATCCATCCATATAAATGGATAGGTATTAAATCCAAATCTGTTTTACAGTGAAAACTGCAGGATCTTCAATCCGGCTCTAGGAAACAGCCTGAGAAACTAGAGTAATTGTTTCACCTGCAACCCGTTCCCTTTGAGCTACATTAATGAACGTCTCTCTAACTGCTCAGTTCTGAGAGATAAGTGTGTGTGAAAGCCGTCCTTCAACTTGCTTGTTGGGAACACAGAGTTTCTTTTCAGTTGCAAAATACACACCATACATATATATGGGGAGGTATTAGCTCCAATTAATTTTTACAGTG
This sequence comes from Camelus ferus, assembly GCF_009834535.1. Classification (NCBI taxonomy): domain Eukaryota; kingdom Metazoa; phylum Chordata; class Mammalia; order Artiodactyla; family Camelidae; genus Camelus; species Camelus ferus. The sequence goes on from NC_045704.1 coordinate 5,085,311, forward strand.
AAAACTGCAGGAACTTCAAACCGGCACTAGGAAACAGACTGAGAAACCAGACAAATACTTTCTCCTGCAACCACTTCCATTTGTGCTAGATGAACGAACGTCTCTCCACTTGCTCAGTTCTGAGAGATAAGTGTCTGTGAAAGCCGTCCTTCCTCTAGCTTTTTGGGAACACAAAGTTTCTTTTCAATTGCAAACCACACACCATCCATATATATGGGCAGGTACTATCTCCAACTCGGGTTTATACTGAAAATTGCAAGAAATTCAAACAGGCATTTTGAAACAGACTGAGAAAATTGAGATAAATTTTCTCCTGCCACCCGATCCCTTTTTGCGAGATGAACGAACGTCACTCCACATGCTCATTTCTGAGAGATAATTGTGTGTAAAAGCCGTCTTTCACCTAGCTTCTGAAGAACACAGTTTCTTTTCAGTTGCAAATAGACTGCATCCATATATATGGGATTTACTAGCTCCAAATCGGATTTACAGTGAAAACTGCAGGAACTTCAAACCGTCACTAGGAAACAGACTGAGAAACCTGACAAAAAGATTCCCCTGCAACCAGTTCCCTTTGGGTTAGATGAACGAACGTCTCTCATCATGCTCAGTACTGAGAGATAAGTGTGTGTGCAAGCGGTCCTTCACCTTGCTTGTTGGAAAACAGTGTTTCTTTTCATTTGCCAACTACACTCCATCCATGTATATGGGGAGGTACTAGCTCCAACTTTGTTTTACAGTGAAATCTGCAGGAAATTCAAAACGTCACTAGAAATCAGACTGAGAAACCAGAGTAAAATTTCTCCTGCAACCCGTTCTCTTTGTGCTAGATGAACGAAAGTCTCTCAACATGCTCAGTTCTGAGAGACAAGTGTGTGTGAAAGTCGCCCTTCACCTATATTCTAGGTAACAGAAAGTTTCTTTTCAGTTGCAAACTACACTCCATCCATATAAATGGGAGGTACTAGCTCAAGCTTGGATTTATAGTGAAAACTGCAGGATCTTCAAACCGGCACTAGGAAACAGGCTTAGAAAACACAGTAAGTGTTTCCCTTTCAACCCGTTCCCGTTGTGCTAGATTAACGAATGTGTCTCCACATGCTCAGTTCTGAGAGATATGTGTGTGTAAAAGCCGTCTTTCAACTAGCTTGTTGGGAACACAAAGTTTCTTTCAGTTGCAAACTACACTCCATCCATATATATGGGGAGGAACTAGCTCCAACTCGGTTTCACTGTGAAAATTGCAGGAACTTCAAACTGGGGCTAGGAAACAGACTGAGCAAATGGAAATAAAATTTCTCCTGCCACCCGTTCCCTTTTTGCTAGATGAACGAACGTCACTCCACATGCTCATTTCTGAGAGATAAGTGTGTGTAAAAGCCGTCTTTCACCTAGCTTCTGAAGAACACAGTTTCTTTTCAGATGCAAAATACTCTTCATCCTTGTATATTGTGATTTATTAGATCCAAATCGGATTTACAGTGAAAACTGCAGGAACTTCAAACAGTCACTGGGAAACAGAGTGAGAAACCAGACAAAAATTTCCCCTGCAACCAGTTCCTTTGTGTTACATGAACGAACGTCTCTCCACACGCTCATTTCTGAGAGATAATTGTGTGTGAATGCCGTCCTTTACCTAAATATTTGGGAACACAAAGTGTCTTTTCAGTTGCTAACTACACTCCATCCATATATATATGTAGGTACTAGCTCCAACTCGGGTTTACAGTGAAAACTGCAGGAACTTCAAACCGGCAATAAGAAAAAGACTGAGAAAACACACTTAAAGTTTCTCCTGTGACACGTTCCCTTTGTACTAGATGAACGAAGGTCTCTCCACATCCTCAGATCTTAGAAATATTACTGTGTGAATGGCGTACTTCAAATAGATTGTAGAGAACACAAAGTTTCTTTTCAGTTGCAAACTACACTCCATCCATATATATGGGGATGTACAAGATCCAAATCGTTTTACAGTGAAAATTGCAGGAATTTCAAACCGGCCCTAGAAACAGACTGTGAATCCAGACTAAAAGTTAAACCTGCAACACGTTCCCTTTGTGCTAGATTAACGAACGTCTACCCACATGCTCAGTTCTGAGAAATAAATGTGTGTGAAAGCCGTCCTTCACCTAGCTTGTTGGGAAGACAGATTCTTTTTGGTTGCAAATACACTGAATCCATATATATGGGGATTTACAAGCTCCAACTCGGATTTACAGTGAAAACTGCAGGAACTTCAATCTGTCACTAGGAAACAGACTGAGAAACAAGAGTAAAACTTCTCATGCAACCCGTTCTTTTTGTGCTAGATTAACGAACGTCTCTCTACCTGCTCAGTTCTGAGAGATAAGTGTGTGTGAAATCCGTCCTTCAAAGTGCTTGTTGGGAACACAGAGTTTCTTTTCAGCTGCAAAATACACACCATACATATATATGGGGAGGTATTAGCTCCAATTAAGTTTTACAGTGAAAACTGAAGGAACTTCAAACCGGCACTAGGAAACAGACTGAAAAACCAGACAAATACTTTCTCCTGAAACCAGTTCCCTTTGTGCTAGATGAACAAACGTCTCTCCACTTGCTCAGTTCTGAGAGATAAGTGTCTGTGAAAGCCGTCCTTCCTCTAGCTTTTTGGGAACACAAAGTTTCTTCTCAGTTTCTAATTACACTCCTTCCATATACATGGGTGGGTACTAGCTCCAACTCGGTATTACAGTGAAAATTGAAGGAACTTCAAAACGGAACTAGAAAACAGACTGAGAAACCTCAGATAAAGTTTCTCCTCTATCCCGTTTCCTTTGTGCTAGATGAACAATCGTCTCTCCACATACTCTATTCTGAGAGATATATGTGTGTGAAAGCCGCCCTTCACCTATATTCTAGGGAACAGAAAGTTTCTTTTCAATTGCAAACTATATTCCATCCATATAAATGGGGATGTACTAGCTCCAACTCGGTTTTACAATGAAAAGTGAAGGAACTACAAACCGTCACTAGGAAACAGACTGAGAAACAAGAGTAAAACTTTCCCTGCAATCCTTTCCTATTGTGCTAGATGAACGAACGTCTCTCCACTTGCTGAGTTCTGAAAGATAAGTGTGTGTGAAAGCCGCCCTTCACCTACATTCTAGGTAACAGAAAGTTTCTTTTCAGTTGCAAACTACAATCCATCCATATAAATGGATAGGTATTAAATCCAAATCTGTTTTACAGTGAAAACTGCAGGATCTTCAATCCGGCTCTAGGAAACAGCCTGAGAAACTAGAGTAATTGTTTCACCTGCAACCCGTTCCCTTTGAGCTACATTAATGAACGTCTCTCTAACTGCTCAGTTCTGAGAGATAAGTGTGTGTGAAAGCCGTCCTTCAACTTGCTTGTTGGGAACACAGAGTTTCTTTTCAGTTGCAAAATACACACCATACATATATATGGGGAGGTATTAGCTCCAATTAATTTTTACAGTGAAAACTGCAGGAACTTCAAACCGGCACTAGGAAACAGACTGAGAAACCAGACAAATACTTTCTCCTGCAACCACTTCCATTTGTGCTAGATGAACGAACGTCTCTCCACTTGCTCAGTTCTGAGAGATAAGTGTCTGTGAAAGCCGTCCTTCCTCTAGCTTTTTGGGAACACAAAGTTTCTTTTCAATTGCAAACCACACACCATCCATATATATGGGGCAGGTACTATCTCCAACTCGGGTTTATACTGAAAATTGCAAGAAATTCAAACAGGCATTTTGAAACAGACTGAGAAAATGGAGATAAATTTTCTCCTGCCACCCGATCCCTTTTTGCGAGATGAACGAACGTCACTCCACATGCTCATTTCTGAGAGATAATTGTGTGTAAAAGCCGTCTTTCACCTAGCTTCTGAAGAACACAGTTTCTTTTCAGTTGCAAATAGACTGCATCCATATATATGGGATTTACTAGCTCCAAATCGGATTTACAGTGAAAACTGCAGGAACTTCAAACCGTCACTAGGAAACAGACTGAGAAACCTGACAAAAAGATTCCCCTGCAACCAGTTCCCTTTGGGTTAGATGCACGAACGTCTCTCATCATGCTCAGTACTGAGAGATAAGTGTGTGTGCAAGCGGTCCTTCACCTTGCTTGTTGGAAAACAGTGTTTCTTTTCATTTGCCAACTACATTCCATCCATGTATATGGGGAGGTACTAGCTCCAACTTTGTTTTACAGTGAAATCTGCAGGAATTCAAAACGTCACTAGAAATCAGACTGAGAAACCAGAGTAAAATTTCTCCTGCAACCCGTTCTCTTTGTGCTAGATGAACGAAAGTCTCTCAACATGCTCAGTTCTGAGAGACAAGTGTGTGTGAAAGTCGCCCTTCACCTATATTCTAGGTAACAGAAAGTTTCTTTTCAGTTGCAAACTACACTCCATCCATATAAATGGGAGGTACTAGCTCAAGCTTGGATTTATAGTGAAAACTGCAGGATCTTCAAACCGGCACTAGGAAACAGGCTTAGAAAACACAGTAAGTGTTTCCCTTTCAACCCGTTCCCGTTGTGCTAGATTAACGAATGTGTCTCCACATGCTCAGTTCTGAGAGATATGTGTGTGTAAAAGCCGTCTTTCAACTAGCTTGTTGGGAACACAAAGTTTCTTTCAGTTGCAAACTACACTCCATCCATATATATGGGGAGGAACTAGCTCCAACTCGGTTTCACTGTGAAAATTGCAGGAACTTCAAACTGGGGCTAGGAAACAGACTGAGCAAATGGAAATAAAATTTCTCCTGCCACCCGTTCCCTTTTTGCTAGATGAACGAACGTCACTCCACATGCTCATTTCTGAGAGATAAGTGTGTGTAAAAGCCGTCTTTCACCTAGCTTCTGAAGAACACAGTTTCTTTTCAGATGCAAAATACTCTTCATCCTTGTATATTGTGATTTATTAGATCCAAATCGGATTTACAGTGAAAACTGCAGGAACTTCAAACAGTCACTGGGAAACAGAGTGAGAAACCAGACAAAAATTTCCCCTGCAACCAGTTCCTTTGTGTTACATGAACGAACGTCTCTCCACACGCTCATTTCTGAGAGATAATTGTGTGTGAATGCCGTCCTTTACCTAAATATTTGGGAACACAAAGTGTCTTTTCAGTTGCTAACTACACTCCATCCATATATATATGTAGGTACTAGCTCCAACTCGGGTTTACAGTGTAAACTGCAGGAACTTCAAACCGGCAATAAAAAAAAGACTGAGAAAACACACTTAAAGTTTCTCCTGTGACACGTTCCCTTTGTGCTAGATGAACGAAGGTCTCTCCACATCCTAAGATCTTAGAACTATTACTGTGTGAAAGGCGTACTTCAACTAGATTGTAGAGAACACAAAGTTTCTTTTCAGATGCAAACTACACTCCATCCATATATATGGGGATGTACAAGCTCCAAATCGTTTTTTCAGTGAAATTTGCAGGATTTCAATCCGGCCCTATAAACAGACTGAGAATCCAGATTATAAGTTACTCCTGCAACACGTTCCATTTGTGCTAGATTAACGAACGTCTCTCTAACTGCTCAGTTCTGAGAGATATGTGTGTGTGAATTCCGTCCTTCAACGTGCTTGTTGGGAACACAGAGTTTCTTTTCAGTTGCAAAATACACACCATACATATATATGGGGAGGTATTAGCTCCAAATAAGTTTTACAGTGAAAACTGCAGAAACTTCAAACCGGCACTAGGAAACAGACTGAGAAACCAGACAAATAGTTTCTCCTGAAACCAGTTCCCTTTGTGCTTGATGAACAAATGTCTCTCCACTTGCTCAGTTCTGAGAGATAAGTGTCTGTGAAAACCGTATTTCTTCTAGCTTCTTGGGAACACAATGTTTCTTCTCAGTTGCAAATTACACTCCTTCATATACAAGGGTGGGTAATAGCTCCATCTCAGTATTACAGTAAAAATTGTAGGAACTTTAAAACGGAACTAGAAAACAGACTGAGAAACCACAGATAAAATTTCTCCTGTATCCCATTTCCTTTGTGCTAGATGAACAATCGTCTCTCCACATACTCAGTTCTGAGAGATAAGTGTGTGTGAAAGCCGACCTTCACCAATATTCTAGGGAACAGAAAGTTTCTTTTCAATTGCAAACTACATTCCATCCATATAAATGGGGATGTACTAGCTCCAACTCGGTTTTACAATGAAAAGTGAAGGAACTGCAAAACGCCACTAGGAAACAGACTGAGAAACAAGAGTAAAACTTCCCCTGCAATCCTTTCCTATTTTGCTAGATGAACGAACGTCTCACCACTTGATGAGTTCTGAGAGATAAGTGTGTGTGAAAGCCGCCCTTCACCTACATTCTTGGTAACAGAAAGATTATTTTCAGTTGCAAACTACACTCCATCCATATAAATGGGGAGGTACTAGCTCCATCTCGGTTTTACAGTGAAAACTACAGGATCTTCAAACCGGCACTAGGAAACAGGCTTAGAAATCACAGTAATTGTTTCCCCTTCAACACTTTCCCGTTGTGCTAGATTAACGAATGTCTATCAAAATGCTCATTTCTGAGAGATAAGTGTGTGTGAATGCCGTCTTTCAACTTGCTTGTTGGGAACACAGAGTTTCTTTTCAGTTGCAAACTACACACCATAGATACATATGGGGAGGTATTAGCTCCAATTAATTTTTACAGTGAAAACTGCAGGAACTTCAAACCGACACTAGGAAACAGACTGGGAAACCACACAAATAGCTTCCCCTGCAAACACTTCCCTTTGTGCTACATGAACGAACGTCTCTCCACATGCTCAGTTCAGAGAGTTATGTGTGCTAAAGCCGTCTTTCAACTAGCTTGTTGGGAACAAAAAGTTTCTTTCAGTTGCAAAATACACTCCATCCTTATATATTGGGAGATACTAGCTCCAACACGGTTTCACTGTGAAAATTGTAGGAACTTCAAACTGGGGCTAGGAAACAGACTGAGCAAATAGAAATATAGTTTCTCCTGCCACCCGATCCCTTTTTGCTAGATGAACGAACGTCACTCCACATGCTCATTTCTGAGAGATAAGTGTGTGTAAAAGCCGTCTTTCACCTAGCTTCTGAAGAACATATTTTCTTTTCAGATGCAAAATACTCTTCATCCTTGTATATTGTGATTTATTAGATCCAAATCGGATTTACAGTGAAAACTGCAGGAACTTCAAACCGTCACTGGGAAACAGAGTGAGAAACCAGACAAAAAGTTTCCCCTGCAACCAGTTCCATTTCTGTTACATGAACGAACGTCTCTCCACATGCTCATTTCTAGGAGATAATTGTGTGTGAATGCCGTTCTTCACCTAAATATTTGAGAACACAAAGTTTCTTTTCAGTTGCAAAATACAATCCATCCATATATATATGTAGGTACTAGCTCCAACTCGGGTTTACAGTGAAAACTGCAGGAACTTCAAACCGGCAATAAGAAAAAGACTGAGAAAACACACTTAAAGTTTCTCCTGTGACACGTTCCCTTTGTGCTAGATGAACGAAGGTTACTCCACATCCTCATTTCTTAGAAATATTACTGTGTGAAAGGCGTACTTCAACTAGATTGTAGAGAACACAAAGTTTCTTTTCAGTTGCAAACTACACTCCATCCATATATATGGGGATGTACAAGATCCAAATCGCTTTTACAGTGAAAATTGCAGGAATTTCAAACCGGCCCTAGAAACAGACTGTGAATCCAGACAAAAGTTACACCTGCAAAACGTTCCCTTTGTGCTAGATTAATGAACGTCTCCCCACATGCTCAGTTCTGAGAGATAAATGTGTGTGAAAGCCGTCCTTCACCTAGCTTGTTGGGAAGACAGATTCTTTTCGGTTGCAAATACACTGAATCCATATATATGGGGATTTACAAGCTCCAACTCGGATTTACAGTGAAAACTGCAGGAACTTCAATCTGTCACTAGGAAACAGACTGAGAAACAAGAGTAAAACTTCTCATGCAACCCGTTCCCTTTGTGCTAGATTAACGAACGTCTCTCTAACTGCTCAGTTCTGAGAGATAAGTGTGTGTGAAATCCGTCCTTCAACGTGCTTGTTGGGAACACAGAGTTTCTTTTCAGTTGCAAAATACACACCATACATATATATGGGGAGGTATTAGCTCCAATTAAGTTTTACAGTGAAAACTGAAGGAACTTCAAACCGGCATTAGGAAACAGACTGAGAAACCAGACAAATAGTTTCTCCTGAAACCAGTTCCCTTTGTGCTAGATGAACAAACGTCTCTCCACTTGCTCAGTTCTGAGAGATATGTGTCTGTGAAAGCCGTCCTTCCTCTAGCTTTTTGGGAACACAAAGTTTCTTCTCAGTTACAAATTACAATCCTTCCATATACATGGTTGGGTACTAGCTCTAACTCGGTATTACAGTGAAAATTGAAGGAACTTCAAAACGGAACTAGAAAACAGACTGAGAAAACTCAGATAAAGTTTCTCCTCTATCCCGTTTCCTTTGTGCTAGATGAATAATCGTCTCTCCACATACTCTATTCTGAGAGATAAGTGTGTGTGAAAGCCGCCCTTCACCTATATTCTAGGGAACAGGAAGTTTCTTTTCAATTGCAAACTACAATCCATCCATATAAATGGAGATGTACTAGCTCCAACTCGGTTTTACAATGAAAAGTGAAGGAACTACAAACCGTCATTAGGAAACAGACTGAGTAACAAGAGTAAAACTTTCCCTGCAATCCTTTCCTATTGTGCTAGATGAACGAACGTCTCTCCACTTGCTGAGTTCAGAAAGATAAGTGTGTGTGAAAGCCGCTCTTCACCTACATTCTAGGTAACAGAAAGTTTCTTTTCAGTTGCAAACTACACTCCATCCATATAAATGGATAGGTATTAAACCCAAATCTGTTTTACAGTGAAAACTGCAGGATCTTCAATCCGGCTCTAGGAAACAGCCAGAGAAACTAGAGTAATTGTTTCACCTGCAACCCGTTCCCTTTGTGCTACATTAATGAACGTCTCTTTAACTGCTCATTTCTGAGAGATAAGTGTGTGTGAAAGCCGTCCTTCAAATTGCTTGTTGGGATCACAGAGTTTCTTTTCAGTTGCAAAATACACACCATACATATATATGGGGAGGTATTAGCTCCAATTAATTTTTACAGTGAAAACTGCAGGAACTTCAAACCGGCACTAGGAAACAGACTGAGAAACCAGACAAATAGTTTCTACTGCAACCACTTCCATTTGTGCTAGATGAACGAACTTCTCTCCACTTGCTCATTTCTGAGAAATAATTGTCTGTGAAAGCCGTCCTTCCTCTAGCTTTCTGGGAACACAAAGTTTCTTTTCAAATGTAAACTACACGCCATCCTTATATATGGGCAGGTACTAGCTCCAACTCGGGTTTACTGTGAAAATAACAGGAACTTCAAACAGGCACTTTGAAACAGACTGAGAAAATGGAGATAAATTTTCTCCTGCCACCCGATCCCTTTTTGCGAGATGAACGAACGTCACTCCACATGCTCATTTCTGAGAGATAATTGTGTGTAAAAGCCGTCTTTCACCTAGCTTCTGAAGAACACAGTTGCTTTTCAGTTGCAAATACACTGCATCCATATATATGGGATTTACTAGCTCCAAATCGGATTTACAGTGAAAACTGCAGGAACTTCAAACCGTCACTAGGAAACAGACTGAGAAACCAGACAAAAAGATTCCCCTGCAACCAGTTCCCTTTGGGTTAGATGAACGAACGTATCTCAACATGCTCGGTTCTGAGAGATAAATGTGTGTGAAAGCCGCCCTTCACCTACATTCTAGGTAACAGAAAGTTTCTATTCAGTTGCAAATTACTCTCCATCCATATAAATGTTGAGGTACTTGCTCCAGCTCGGTTTTACAGTGAAAACTGCAGGATTTTCAAACCGGCACTAGGAAACAGGCTTAGAAAACACAGTAAGTGTTTCTCTTTCAACCCGTTCCCGTTGTGCTAGATTAACGAATGTGTCTCCACATGCTCAGTTCTGAGAGATATGTGTGTGTAAAAGCCGTCTTTCAACTACCTTGTTGGGAACACAAAGTTTCTTTCAGTTGCAAACTACACTCCATCCATATATATGGGGAGGTACAAGCTCCAACTCGGTTTTACTGTGAAAATTGCAGGAACTTCAAACTGGGGCTAGGAAACAGACTGAGCAAATGGAAATAAAGTTTCTCCTGCCACCCGATCCCTTTTTGCTAGATGAACGAACGTCACTCCACATGCTCATTTCTGAGAGATAAGTGTGTGTAAAAGCCGTCTTTCACCTAGCTTCTGAAGAACACATTTTCTTTTCAGATGCAAAATATTCTTCATCCTTGTATATTGTGATTTATTTGATCCAAATCGGATTTACAGTGAAAACTGCAGGAACTTCAAACAGTCACTGGGAAACAGAGTGAGAAACCAGACAAAAAGTTTCCCCTGCAACCAGTTCCCTTTCTGTTACATGAACGAATGACATTCCACATGCTCATTTCTGAGAGATACTTGTGTGTGAATGCCGTTCGTCACCTAAATATTTGGGAACACAAAGTGTCTTTTCAGTTGCAAACTACATTCCATCCATATATATATGTAGGTACTAGCTCCAACTCGGGTTTACAGTGAAAACTGCAGGAACTTCAAACCGGCAATAAGAAAAAGACTGAGAAAACACACTTAAAGTTTCTCCTGTGACACGTTCCCTTTGTACTAGATGAACGAAGGTCTCTCCACATCCTCAGATCTTAGAAATATTACTGTGTGAATGGCGTACTTCAAATAGATTGTAGAGAACACAAAGTTTCTTTTCAGTTGCAAACTACACTCCATCCATATATATGGGGATGTACAAGATCCAAATCGCTTTTACAGTGAAAATTGCAGGAATTTCAAACCGGCCCTAGAAACAGACTGAGAATCCAGACTAAAAGTTACACCTGCAAAACGTTCCCTTTGTGCTAGATTAACGAACGTCTCCCCACATGCTCAGTTCTGAGAGATAAATGTGTGTGAAAGCCGTTCTTCACCTAGCTTGTTGAGAAGACAGATTCTTTATGGTTGCAAATACACTGAATCCATATATATGGGGATTTACAAGCTCCAACTCGGATTTACAGTGAAAACTGCAGGAACTTCAATCTGTCACTAGGAAACAGACTGAGAAACAAGAGTAAAACTTCTCATGCAACCCGTTCCCTTTGTGCTAGATTAACGAACGTCTCTCTACCTGCTCAGATTTGAGAGATAAGTGTGTGTGAAATCCGTCCTTCAACGTGCTTGTTGGGAACACAGAGTTTCTTTTCAGTTGCAAAATACACACCATACATATATATGGGGAGGTATTAGCTCCAATTAAGTTTTACAGTGAAAACTGAAGGAACTTCAAACCGGCACTAGGAAACAGACTGAAAAACCAGACAAATACTTTCTCCTGAAACCAGTTCCCTTTGTGCTAGATGAACAAACGTCTCTCCACTTGCTCAGTTCTGAGAGATAAGTGTCTGTGAAAGCCGTCCTTCCTCTAGCTTTTTGGGAACACAAAGTTTCTTCTCAGTTACAAATTACACTCCTTCCATATACATGGGTGGGTACAAGCCCAACTCGGTATTACAGTGAAAATTGAAGGAACTTCAAAATGGAACTAGAAAACAGACTGAGAAACCTCAGATAAAGTTTCTTCTCTATCCCATTTCCTTTGTGCTAGATGAACAATCGTCTCTCCACATACTCTATTCTGAGAGATATATGTGTGTGAAAGCCGCCCTTCACCTATATTCTAGGGAACAGAAAGTTTCTTTTCAATTGCAAACTACAATCCATCCATATAAATGGAGATGTACTAGCTCCAACTCGGTTTTACAATGAAAAGTGAAGGAACTACAAACCGTCATTAGGAAACAGACTGAGAAACAAGAGTAAAACTTTCCCTGCAATCCTTTCCTATTGTGCTAGATGAACGAACGTCTCTCCACTTGCTGAGTTCAGAAAGATAAGTGTGTGTGAAAGCCGCCCTTCACCTACATTCTAGGTAACAGAAAGTTTCTTTTCAGTTGCAAACTACACTCCATCCATATAAATGGATAGGTATTAAACCCAAATCTGTTTTACAGTCAAAACTGCAGGATCTTCAATCCGGCTCTAGGAAACAGCCTGAGAAACTAGAGTAATTGTTTCACCTGCAACCCGTTCCCTTTGTGCTACATTAATGAACGTCTCTCTACCTGCTCAGTTCTGAGAGATAAGTGTGTGTGAAAGCCGTCCTTCAACTTGGTTGTTGGGAAAACAGAGTTTCTTTTCAGTTGCAAAATACACACCATACATATATATGGGGAGGTATTAGCCCCAATTAATTTTTACAGTGAAAACTGAAGGAACTTCAGACCGGCACTTGGAAACAGACTGAAAAACCAGACAAATACTTTCTCCTGCAACCACTTCCATTTGTGCTAGATGAACGAACGTCTCTCCACTTGCTCATTTCTGAGAAATAAATGTCTGTGAAAGCCGTCCTTCCTCTAGCTTTCTGGGAACACAAAGTTTCTTTTCAAATGTAAACTACACGCCATCCTTATATATGGGCAGGTACTAGCTCCAACTCGGGTTTACTGTGAAAATTGCAGGAACTTCAAACAGGCACTTTGAAACAGACTGAGAAAATGGAGATAAATTTTCTCCTGCCACCCGATCCCTTTTTGCGAGATGAATGAACGTCACTCCACATGCTCATTTCTGAGAGATAATTGTGTGTAAAAGCCGTCTTTCACCTAGCTTCTGAAGAACACATTTTCTTTTCAGTTGCAAATACACTGCATCCATATATATGGGATTTACTAGCACCAAATTGGATTTACAGTGAAAACTGCAGGAACTTCAAACCGTCACTAGGAAACAGACTGAGAAACCAGACAAAAAGATTCCCCTGCAACCAGTTCCCTTTGGGTTAGATGAATGAACGTATCTCAACATGCTCGGTTCTGAGAGGTAAATGTGTGTGAAAGCCGCCCTTCACCTACATTCTAGGTAACAGAAAGTTTCTATTCAGTTGCAAATTACTCTCCATCCATATAAATGTTGAGGTACTAGCTCCAGCTCGGTTTTACAGTGAAAACTGCAGGATTTTCAAACCGGCACTAGGAAACAGGCTTAGAAAACCCAGTAAGTGTTTCTCTTTCAACCCGTTCCCGTTGTGCTAGATTAACGAATGTGTCTCCACATGCTCAGTTCTGAGAGATATGTGTGTGTAAATGCCATCTTTCAACTACCTTGTTGGGAACACAAAGTTTCTTTCAGTTGCAAACTACACTCCATCCATATATATGGGGAGGTACAACCTCCAACTCGTTTTCACTGAGAAAATTGCAGGAACTTCAAACTGGGGCTAGGAAACAGACTGAGCAAATGGAAATAAAGTTTCTCCTGCCACCCGATCCCTTTTTGCTAGATGAACGAACGTCAATCCACATGCTCATTTCTGAGAGATAAGTGTGTGTAAAAGCCGTCTTACACCTAGCTTCTGAAGAACACATTTTCTTTTCAGATGCAAAATATTCTTCATCCTTGTATATTGTGATTTATTTGATCCAAATCGGATTTACAGTGAAAACTGCAGGAACTTCAAACAGTCACTGGGAAACAGAGTGAGAAACCAGACATAAAGTTTCCCCTGCAACCAGTTCCCTTTCTGTTACATGAACGAATGACATTCCACATGCTCATTTCTGAGAGATACTTGTGTGTGAATGCCGTTCGTCACCTAAATATTTGGGAACACAAAGTGTCTTTTCAGTTGCTAACTACACTCCATCCATATATATATGTAGGTACTAGCTCCAACTCGGGTTTACAGTGTAAACTGCAGGAACTTCAAACCGGCAATAAAAAAAAGACTGAGAAAACACACTTAAAGTTTCTCCTGTGACACGTTCCCTTTGTGCTAGATGAACGAAGGTCTCTCCACATCCTAAGATCTTAGAACTATTACTGTGTGAAAGGCGTACTTCAACTAGATTGTAGAGAACACAAAGTTTCTTTTCAGATGCAAACTACACTCCATCCATATATATGGGGATGTACAAGCTCCAAATCGTTTTTTCAGTGAAATTTGCAGGATTTCAAACCGGCCCTATAAACAGACTGAGAATCCAGATTAAAAGTTACTCCTGCAACACGTTCCATTTGTGCTAGATTAACGAACGTCTCTCTAACTGCTCAGTTCTGAGAGTTATGTGTGTGTGAATTCCGTCCTTCAACGTGCTTGTTGGGAACACAGAGTTTCTTTTCAGTTGCAAAATACACACCATACATATATATGGGGAGGTATTAGCTCCAAATAAGTTTTACAGTGAAAACTGCAGAAACTTCAAACCGGCACTAGGAAACAGACTGAGAAACCAGACAAATAGTTTCTCCTGAAACCAGTTCCCTTTGTGCTTGATGAACAAATGTCTCTCCACTTGCTCAGTTCTGAGAGATAAGTGTCTGTGAAAACCGTATTTCTTCTAGCTTCTTGGGAACACAATGTTTCTTCTCAGTTGCAAATTACACTCCTTCATATACAAGGGTGGGTAATAGCTCCATCTCAGTATTACAGTAAAAATTGTAGGAACTTTAAAACGGAACTAGAAAACAGACTGAGAAACCACAGATAAAATTTCTCCTGTATCCCATTTCCTTTGTGCTAGATGAACAATCGTCTCTCCACATACTCAGTTCTGAGAGATAAGTGTGTGTGAAAGCCGACCTTCACCAATATTCTAGGGAACAGAAAGTTTCTTTTCAATTGCAAACTACATTCCATCCATATAAATGGGGATGTACTAGCTCCAACTCGGTTTTACAATGAAAAGTGAAGGAACTGCAAAACGCCACTAGGAAACAGACTGAGAAACAAGAGTAAAACTTCCCCTGCAATCCTTTCCTATTTTGCTAGATGAACGAACGTCTCTCCACTTGATGAGTTCTGAGAGATAAGTGTGTGTGAAAGCCGCCCTTCACCTACATTCTTGGTAACAGAAAGATTATTTTCAGTTGCAAACTACACTCCATCCATATAAATGGGGAGGTACTAGCTCCATCTCGGTTTTACAGTGAAAACTACAGGATCTTCAAACCGGCACTAGGAAACAGGCTTAGAAATCACAGTAATTGTTTCCCCTTCAACACTTTCCCGTTGTGCTAGATTAACGAATGTCTATCAAAATGCTCATTTCTGAGAGATAAGTGTGTGTGAATGCCGTCTTTCAACTTGCTTGTTGGGAACACAGAGTTTCTTTTCAGTTGCAAACTACACACCATATATACATATGGGGAGGTATTAGCTCCAATTAATTTTTACAGTGAAAACTGCAGGAACTTCAAACCGACACTAGGAAACAGACTGGGAAACCACACAAATAGCTTCCCCTGCAAACACTTCCCTTTGTGCTACATGAACGAACGTCTCTCCACATGCTCAGTTCAGAGAGTTATGTGTGCTAAAGCCGTCTTTCAACTAGCTTGTTGGGAACAAAAAGTTTCTTTCAGTTGCAAAATACACTCCATCCTTATATATTGGGAGATACTAGCTCCAACACGGTTTCACTGTGAAAATTGTAGGAACTTCAAACTGGGGCTAGGAAACAGACTGAGCAAATGGAAATAAAGTTTCTCCTGCCACCCGATCCCTTTTTGCTAGATGAACGAACGTCACTCCACATGCTCATTTCTGAGAGATAAGTGTGTGTAAAAGCCGTCTTTCACCTAGCTTCTGAAGAACACATTTTCTTTTCAGATGCAAAATATTCTTCATCCTTGTATATTGTGATTTATTTGATCCAAATCGGATTTACAGTGAAAACTGCAGGAACTTCAAACAGTCACTGGGAAACAGAGTGAGAAACCAGACAAAAAGTTTCCCCTGCAACCAGTTCCCTTTCTGTTACATGAACGAATGACATTCCACATGCTCATTTCTGAGAGATACTTGTGTGTGAATGCCGTTCGTCACCTAAATATTTGGGAACACAAAGTGTCTTTTCAGTTGCAAACTACATTCCATCCATATATATATGTAGGTACTAGCTCCAACTCGGGTTTACAGTGAAAACTGCAGGAACTTCAAACCGGCAATAAGAAAAAGACTGAGAAAACACACTTAAAGTTTCTCCTGTGACACGTTCCCTTTGTACTAGATGAACGAAGGTCTCTCCACATCCTCAGATCTTAGAAATATTACTGTGTGAATGGCGTACTTCAAATAGATTGTAGAGAACACAAAGTTTCTTTTCAGTTGCAAACTACACTCCATCCATATATATGGGGATGTACAAGATCCAAATCGCTTTTACAGTGAAAATTGCAGGAATTTCAAACCGGCCCTAGAAACAGACTGAGAATCCAGACTAAAAGTTACACCTGCAAAACGTTCCCTTTGTGCTAGATTAACGAACGTCTCCCCACATGCTCAGTTCTGAGAGATAAATGTGTGTGAAAGCCGTTCTTCACCTAGCTTGTTGAGAAGACAGATTCTTTATGGTTGCAAATACACTGAATCCATATATATGGGGATTTACAAGCTCCAACTCGGATTTACAGTGAAAACTGCAGGAACTTCAATCTGTCACTAGGAAACAGACTGAGAAACAAGAGTAAAACTTCTCATGCAACCCGTTCCCTTTGTGCTAGATTAACGAACGTCTCTCTACCTGCTCAGATTTGAGAGATAAGTGTGTGTGAAATCCGTCCTTCAACGTGCTTGTTGGGAACACAGAGTTTCTTTTCAGTTGCAAAATACACACCATACATATATATGGGGAGGTATTAGCTCCAATTAAGTTTTACAGTGAAAACTGAAGGAACTTCAAACCGGCACTAGGAAACAGACTGAAAAACCAGACAAATACTTTCTCCTGAAACCAGTTCCCTTTGTGCTAGATGAACAAACGTCTCTCCACTTGCTCAGTTCTGAGAGATAAGTGTCTGTGAAAGCCGTCCTTCCTCTAGCTTTTTGGGAACACAAAGTTTCTTCTCAGTTACAAATTACACTCCTTCCATATACATGGGTGGGTACAAGCCCAACTCGGTATTACAGTGAAAATTGAAGGAACTTCAAAATGGAACTAGAAAACAGACTGAGAAACCTCAGATAAAGTTTCTTCTCTATCCCATTTCCTTTGTGCTAGATGAACAATCGTCTCTCCACATACTCTATTCTGAGAGATATATGTGTGTGAAAGCCGCCCTTCACCTATATTCTAGGGAACAGAAAGTTTCTTTTCAATTGCAAACTACAATCCATCCATATAAATGGAGATGTACTAGCTCCAACTCGGTTTTACAATGAAAAGTGAAGGAACTACAAACCGTCATTAGGAAACAGACTGAGAAACAAGAGTAAAACTTTCCCTGCAATCCTTTCCTATTGTGCTAGATGAACGAACGTCTCTCCACTTGCTGAGTTCAGAAAGATAAGTGTGTGTGAAAGCCGCCCTTCACCTACATTCTAGGTAACAGAAAGTTTCTTTTCAGTTGCAAACTACACTCCATCCATATAAATGGATAGGTATTAAACCCAAATCTGTTTTACAGTCAAAACTGCAGGATCTTCAATCCGGCTCTAGGAAACAGCCTGAGAAACTAGAGTAATTGTTTCACCTGCAACCCGTTCCCTTTGTGCTACATTAATGAACGTCTCTCTACCTGCTCAGTTCTGAGAGATAAGTGTGTGTGAAAGCCGTCCTTCAACTTGGTTGTTGGGAAAACAGAGTTTCTTTTCAGTTGCAAAATACACACCATACATATATATGGGGAGGTATTAGCCCCAATTAATTTTTACAGTGAAAACTGAAGGAACTTCAGACCGGCACTTGGAAACAGACTGAAAAACCAGACAAATACTTTCTCCTGCAACCACTTCCATTTGTGCTAGATGAACGAACGTCTCTCCACTTGCTCATTTCTGAGAAATAAATGTCTGTGAAAGCCGTCCTTCCTCTAGCTTTCTGGGAACACAAAGTTTCTTTTCAAATGTAAACTACACGCCATCCTTATATATGGGCAGGTACTAGCTCCAACTCGGGTTTACTGTGAAAATTGCAGGAACTTCAAACAGGCACTTTGAAACAGACTGAGAAAATGGAGATAAATTTTCTCCTGCCACCCGATCCCTTTTTGCGAGATGAATGAACGTCACTCCACATGCTCATTTCTGAGAGATAATTGTGTGTAAAAGCCGTCTTTCACCTAGCTTCTGAAGAACACATTTTCTTTTCAGTTGCAAATACACTGCATCCATATATATGGGATTTACTAGCACCAAATTGGATTTACAGTGAAAACTGCAGGAACTTCAAACCGTCACTAGGAAACAGACTGAGAAACCAGACAAAAAGATTCCCCTGCAACCAGTTCCCTTTGGGTTAGATGAATGAACGTATCTCAACATGCTCGGTTCTGAGAGGTAAATGTGTGTGAAAGCCGCCCTTCACCTACATTCTAGGTAACAGAAAGTTTCTATTCAGTTGCAAATTACTCTCCATCCATATAAATGTTGAGGTACTAGCTCCAGCTCGGTTTTACAGTGAAAACTGCAGGATTTTCAAACCGGCACTAGGAAACAGGCTTAGAAAACCCAGTAAGTGTTTCTCTTTCAACCCGTTCCCGTTGTGCTAGATTAACGAATGTGTCTCCACATGCTCAGTTCTGAGAGATATGTGTGTGTAAATGCCATCTTTCAACTACCTTGTTGGGAACACAAAGTTTCTTTCAGTTGCAAACTACACTCCATCCATATATATGGGGAGGTACAACCTCCAACTCGTTTTCACTGAGAAAATTGCAGGAACTTCAAACTGGGGCTAGGAAACAGACTGAGCAAATGGAAATAAAGTTTCTCCTGCCACCCGATCCCTTTTTGCTAGATGAACGAACGTCAATCCACATGCTCATTTCTGAGAGATAAGTGTGTGTAAAAGCCGTCTTACACCTAGCTTCTGAAGAACACATTTTCTTTTCAGATGCAAAATATTCTTCATCCTTGTATATTGTGATTTATTTGATCCAAATCGGATTTACAGTGAAAACTGCAGGAACTTCAAACAGTCACTGGGAAACAGAGTGAGAAACCAGACATAAAGTTTCCCCTGCAACCAGTTCCCTTTCTGTTACATGAACGAATGACATTCCACATGCTCATTTCTGAGAGATACTTGTGTGTGAATGCCGTTCGTCACCTAAATATTTGGGAACACAAAGTGTCTTTTCAGTTGCTAACTACACTCCATCCATATATATATGTAGGTACTAGCTCCAACTCGGGTTTACAGTGTAAACTGCAGGAACTTCAAACCGGCAATAAAAAAAAGACTGAGAAAACACACTTAAAGTTTCTCCTGTGACACGTTCCCTTTGTGCTAGATGAACGAAGGTCTCTCCACATCCTAAGATCTTAGAACTATTACTGTGTGAAAGGCGTACTTCAACTAGATTGTAGAGAACACAAAGTTTCTTTTCAGATGCAAACTACACTCCATCCATATATATGGGGATGTACAAGCTCCAAATCGTTTTTTCAGTGAAATTTGCAGGATTTCAAACCGGCCCTATAAACAGACTGAGAATCCAGATTAAAAGTTACTCCTGCAACACGTTCCATTTGTGCTAGATTAACGAACGTCTCTCTAACTGCTCAGTTCTGAGAGTTATGTGTGTGTGAATTCCGTCCTTCAACGTGCTTGTTGGGAACACAGAGTTTCTTTTCAGTTGCAAAATACACACCATACATATATATGGGGAGGTATTAGCTCCAAATAAGTTTTACAGTGAAAACTGCAGAAACTTCAAACCGGCACTAGGAAACAGACTGAGAAACCAGACAAATAGTTTCTCCTGAAACCAGTTCCCTTTGTGCTTGATGAACAAATGTCTCTCCACTTGCTCAGTTCTGAGAGATAAGTGTCTGTGAAAACCGTATTTCTTCTAGCTTCTTGGGAACACAATGTTTCTTCTCAGTTGCAAATTACACTCCTTCATATACAAGGGTGGGTAATAGCTCCATCTCAGTATTACAGTAAAAATTGTAGGAACTTTAAAACGGAACTAGAAAACAGACTGAGAAACCACAGATAAAATTTCTCCTGTATCCCATTTCCTTTGTGCTAGATGAACAATCGTCTCTCCACATACTCAGTTCTGAGAGATAAGTGTGTGTGAAAGCCGACCTTCACCAATATTCTAGGGAACAGAAAGTTTCTTTTCAATTGCAAACTACATTCCATCCATATAAATGGGGATGTACTAGCTCCAACTCGGTTTTACAATGAAAAGTGAAGGAACTGCAAAACGCCACTAGGAAACAGACTGAGAAACAAGAGTAAAACTTCCCCTGCAATCCTTTCCTATTTTGCTAGATGAACGAACGTCTCTCCACTTGATGAGTTCTGAGAGATAAGTGTGTGTGAAAGCCGCCCTTCACCTACATTCTTGGTAACAGAAAGATTATTTTCAGTTGCAAACTACACTCCATCCATATAAATGGGGAGGTACTAGCTCCATCTCGGTTTTACAGTGAAAACTACAGGATCTTCAAACCGGCACTAGGAAACAGGCTTAGAAATCACAGTAATTGTTTCCCCTTCAACACTTTCCCGTTGTGCTAGATTAACGAATGTCTATCAAAATGCTCATTTCTGAGAGATAAGTGTGTGTGAATGCCGTCTTTCAACTTGCTTGTTGGGAACACAGAGTTTCTTTTCAGTTGCAAACTACACACCATATATACATATGGGGAGGTATTAGCTCCAATTAATTTTTACAGTGAAAACTGCAGGAACTTCAAACCGACACTAGGAAACAGACTGGGAAACCACACAAATAGCTTCCCCTGCAAACACTTCCCTTTGTGCTACATGAACGAACGTCTCTCCACATGCTCAGTTCAGAGAGTTATGTGTGCTAAAGCCGTCTTTCAACTAGCTTGTTGGGAACAAAAAGTTTCTTTCAGTTGCAAAATACACTCCATCCTTATATATTGGGAGATACTAGCTCCAACACGGTTTCACTGTGAAAATTGTAGGAACTTCAAACTGGGGCTAGGAAACAGACTGAGCAAATGGAAATAAAGTTTCTCCTGCCACCCGATCCCTTTTTGCTAGATGAACGAACGTCACTCCACATGCTCATTTCTGAGAGATAAGTGTGTGTAAAAGCCGTCTTTCACCTAGCTTCTGAAGAACATATTTTCTTTTCAGATGCAAAATACTCTTCATCCTTGTATATTGTGATTTATTAGATCCAAATCGGATTTACAGTGAAAACTGCAGGAACTTCAAACCGTCACTGGGAAACAGAGTGAGAAACCAGACAAAAAGTTTCCCCTGCAACCAGTTCCATTTCTGTTACATGAACGAACGTCTCTCCACATGCTCATTTCTAGGAGATAATTGTGTGTGAATGCCGTTCTTCACCTAAATATTTGAGAACACAAAGTTTCTTTTCAGTTGCAAAATACAATCCATCCATATATATATGTAGGTACTAGCTCCAACTCGGGTTTACAGTGAAAACTGCAGGAACTTCAAACCGGCAATAAGAAAAAGACTGAGAAAACACACTTAAAGTTTCTCCTGTGACACGTTCCCTTTGTGCTAGATGAACGAAGGTTACTCCACATCCTCATTTCTTAGAAATATTACTGTGTGAAAGGCGTACTTCAACTAGATTGTAGAGAACACAAAGTTTCTTTTCAGTTGCAAACTACACTCCATCCATATATATGGGGATGTACAAGATCCAAATCGCTTTTACAGTGAAAATTGCAGGAATTTCAAACCGGCCCTAGAAACAGACTGTGAATCCAGACAAAAGTTACACCTGCAAAACGTTCCCTTTGTGCTAGATTAATGAACGTCTCCCCACATGCTCAGTTCTGAGAGATAAATGTGTGTGAAAGCCGTCCTTCACCTAGCTTGTTGGGAAGACAGATTCTTTTCGGTTGCAAATACACTGAATCCATATATATGGGGATTTACAAGCTCCAACTCGGATTTACAGTGAAAACTGCAGGAACTTCAATCTGTCACTAGGAAACAGACTGAGAAACAAGAGTAAAACTTCTCATGCAACCCGTTCCCTTTGTGCTAGATTAACGAACGTCTCTCTAACTGCTCAGTTCTGAGAGATAAGTGTGTGTGAAATCCGTCCTTCAACGTGCTTGTTGGGAACACAGAGTTTCTTTTCAGTTGCAAAATACACACCATACATATATATGGGGAGGTATTAGCTCCAATTAAGTTTTACAGTGAAAACTGAAGGAACTTCAAACCGGCATTAGGAAACAGACTGAGAAACCAGACAAATAGTTTCTCCTGAAACCAGTTCCCTTTGTGCTAGATGAACAAACGTCTCTCCACTTGCTCAGTTCTGAGAGATATGTGTCTGTGAAAGCCGTCCTTCCTCTAGCTTTTTGGGAACACAAAGTTTCTTCTCAGTTACAAATTACACTCCTTCCATATACATGGTTGGGTACTAGCTCTAACTCGGTATTACAGTGAAAATTGAAGGAACTTCAAAACGGAACTAGAAAACAGACTGAGAAACCTCAGATAAAGTTTCTCCTCTATCCCGTTTCCTTTGTGCTAGATGAATAATCGTCTCTCCACATACTCTATTCTGAGAGATAAGTGTGTGTGAAAGCCGCACTTCACCTACATTCTAGGTAACAGAAAGTTTCTATTCAGTTGCAAATTACTCTCCATCCATATAAATGTTGAGGTACTTGCTCCAGCTCGGTTTTACAGTGAAAACTGCAGGATTTTCAAACCGGCACTAGGAAACAGGCTTAGAAAACACAGTAAGTGTTTCTCTTTCAACCCGTTCCCGTTGTGCTAGATTAACGAATGTGTCTCCACATGCTCAGTTCTGAGAGATATGTGTGTGTAAAAGCCGTCTTTCAACTACCTTGTTGGGAACACAAAGTTTCTTTCAGTTGCAAACTACACTCCATCCATATATATGGGGAGGTACAAGCTCCAACTCGGTTTTACTGTGAAAATTGCAGGAACTTCAAACTGGGGCTAGGAAACAGACTGAGCAAATGGAAATAAAGTTTCTCCTGCCACCCGATCCCTTTTTGCTAGATGAACGAACGTCACTCCACATGCTCATTTCTGAGAGATAAGTGTGTGTAAAAGCCGTCTTTCACCTAGCTTCTGAAGAACACATTTTCTTTTCAGATGCAAAATATTCTTCATCCTTGTATATTGTGATTTATTTGATCCAAATCGGATTTACAGTGAAAACTGCAGGAACTTCAAACAGTCACTGGGAAACAGAGTGAGAAACCAGACAAAAAGTTTCCCCTGCAACCAGTTCCCTTTCTGTTACATGAACGAATGACATTCCACATGCTCATTTCTGAGAGATACTTGTGTGTGAATGCCGTTCGTCACCTAAATATTTGGGAACACAAAGTGTCTTTTCAGTTGCAAACTACATTCCATCCATATATATATGTAGGTACTAGCTCCAACTCGGGTTTACAGTGAAAACTGCAGGAACTTCAAACCGGCAATAAGAAAAAGACTGAGAAAACACACTTAAAGTTTCTCCTGTGACACGTTCCCTTTGTACTAGATGAACGAAGGTCTCTCCACATCCTCAGATCTTAGAAATATTACTGTGTGAATGGCGTACTTCAAATAGATTGTAGAGAACACAAAGTTTCTTTTCAGTTGCAAACTACACTCCATCCATATATATGGGGATGTACAAGATCCAAATCGCTTTTACAGTGAAAATTGCAGGAATTTCAAACCGGCCCTAGAAACAGACTGAGAATCCAGACTAAAAGTTACACCTGCAAAACGTTCCCTTTGTGCTAGATTAACGAACGTCTCCCCACATGCTCAGTTCTGAGAGATAAATGTGTGTGAAAGCCGTTCTTCACCTAGCTTGTTGAGAAGACAGATTCTTTATGGTTGCAAATACACTGAATCCATATATATGGGGATTTACAAGCTCCAACTCGGATTTACAGTGAAAACTGCAGGAACTTCAATCTGTCACTAGGAAACAGACTGAGAAACAAGAGTAAAACTTCTCATGCAACCCGTTCCCTTTGTGCTAGATTAACGAACGTCTCTCTACCTGCTCAGATTTGAGAGATAAGTGTGTGTGAAATCCGTCCTTCAACGTGCTTGTTGGGAACACAGAGTTTCTTTTCAGTTGCAAAATACACACCATACATATATATGGGGAGGTATTAGCACCAATTAAGTTTTACAGTGAAAACTGAAGGAACTTCAAACCGGCACTAGGAAACAGACTGAAAAACCAGACAAATACTTTCTCCTGAAACCAGTTCCCTTTGTGCTAGATGAACAAACGTCTCTCCACTTGCTCAGTTCTGAGAGATAAGTGTCTGTGAAAGCCGTCCTTCCTCTAGCTTTTTGGGAACACAAAGTTTCTTCTCAGTTACAAATTACACTCCTTCCATATACATGGGTGGGTACAAGCCCAACTCGGTATTACAGTGAAAATTGAAGGAACTTCAAAATGGAACTAGAAAACAGACTGAGAAACCTCAGATAAAGTTTCTTCTCTATCCCATTTCCTTTGTGCTAGATGAACAATCGTCTCTCCACATACTCTATTCTGAGAGATATATGTGTGTGAAAGCCGCCCTTCACCTATATTCTAGGGAACAGAAAGTTTCTTTTCAATTGCAAACTACAATCCATCCATATAAATGGAGATGTACTAGCTCCAACTCGGTTTTACAATGAAAAGTGAAGGAACTACAAACCGTCATTAGGAAACAGACTGAGAAACAAGAGTAAAACTTTCCCTGCAATCCTTTCCTATTGTGCTAGATGAACGAACGTCTCTCCACTTGCTGAGTTCAGAAAGATAAGTGTGTGTGAAAGCCGCCCTTCACCTACATTCTAGGTAACAGAAAGTTTCTTTTCAGTTGCAAACTACACTCCATCCATATAAATGGATAGGTATTAAACCCAAATCTGTTTTACAGTCAAAACTGCAGGATCTTCAATCCGGCTCTAGGAAACAGCCTGAGAAACTAGAGTAATTGTTTCACCTGCAACCCGTTCCCTTTGTGCTACATTAATGAACGTCTCTCTACCTGCTCAGTTCTGAGAGATAAGTGTGTGTGAAAGCCGTCCTTCAACTTGGTTGTTGGGAAAACAGAGTTTCTTTTCAGTTGCAAAATACACACCATACATATATATGGGGAGGTATTAGCCCCAATTAATTTTTACAGTGAAAACTGAAGGAACTTCAGACCGGCACTTGGAAACAGACTGAAAAACCAGACAAATACTTTCTCCTGCAACCACTTCCATTTGTGCTAGATGAACGAACGTCTCTCCACTTGCTCATTTCTGAGAAATAAATGTCTGTGAAAGCCGTCCTTCCTCTAGCTTTCTGGGAACACAAAGTTTCTTTTCAAATGTAAACTACACGCCATCCTTATATATGGGCAGGTACTAGCTCCAACTCGGGTTTACTGTGAAAATTGCAGGAACTTCAAACAGGCACTTTGAAACAGACTGAGAAAATGGAGATAAATTTTCTCCTGCCACCCGATCCCTTTTTGCGAGATGAATGAACGTCACTCCACATGCTCATTTCTGAGAGATAATTGTGTGTAAAAGCCGTCTTTCACCTAGCTTCTGAAGAACACATTTTCTTTTCAGTTGCAAATACACTGCATCCATATATATGGGATTTACTAGCACCAAATTGGATTTACAGTGAAAACTGCAGGAACTTCAAACCGTCACTAGGAAACAGACTGAGAAACCAGACAAAAAGATTCCCCTGCAACCAGTTCCCTTTGGGTTAGATGAATGAACGTATCTCAACATGCTCGGTTCTGAGAGGTAAATGTGTGTGAAAGCCGCCCTTCACCTACATTCTAGGTAACAGAAAGTTTCTATTCAGTTGCAAATTACTCTCCATCCATATAAATGTTGAGGTACTAGCTCCAGCTCGGTTTTACAGTGAAAACTGCAGGATTTTCAAACCGGCACTAGGAAACAGGCTTAGAAAACCCAGTAAGTGTTTCTCTTTCAACCCGTTCCCGTTGTGCTAGATTAACGAATGTGTCTCCACATGCTCAGTTCTGAGAGATATGTGTGTGTAAATGCCATCTTTCAACTACCTTGTTGGGAACACAAAGTTTCTTTCAGTTGCAAACTACACTCCATCCATATATATGGGGAGGTACAACCTCCAACTCGTTTTCACTGAGAAAATTGCAGGAACTTCAAACTGGGGCTAGGAAACAGACTGAGCAAATGGAAATAAAGTTTCTCCTGCCACCCGATCCCTTTTTGCTAGATGAACGAACGTCAATCCTCATGCTCATTTCTGAGAGATAAGTGTGTGTAAAAGCCGTCTTACACCTAGCTTCTGAAGAACACATTTTCTTTTCAGATGCAAAATATTCTTCATCCTTGTATATTGTGATTTATTTGATCCAAATCGGATTTACAGTGAAAACTGCAGGAACTTCAAACAGTCACTGGGAAACAGAGTGAGAAACCAGACATAAAGTTTCCCCTGCAACCAGTTCCCTTTCTGTTACATGAACGAATGACATTCCACATGCTCATTTCTGAGAGATACTTGTGTGTGAATGCCGTTCGTCACCTAAATATTTGGGAACACAAAGTGTCTTTTCAGTTGCTAACTACACTCCATCCATATATATATGTAGGTACTAGCTCCAACTCGGGTTTACAGTGTAAACTGCAGGAACTTCAAACCGGCAATAAAAAAAAGACTGAGAAAACACACTTAAAGTTTCTCCTGTGACACGTTCCCTTTGTGCTAGATGAACGAAGGTCTCTCCACATCCTAAGATCTTAGAACTATTACTGTGTGAAAGGCGTACTTCAACTAGATTGTAGAGAACACAAAGTTTCTTTTCAGATGCAAACTACACTCCATCCATATATATGGGGATGTACAAGCTCCAAATCGTTTTTTCAGTGAAATTTGCAGGATTTCAAACCGGCCCTATAAACAGACTGAGAATCCAGATTAAAAGTTACTCCTGCAACACGTTCCATTTGTGCTAGATTAACGAACGTCTCTCTAACTGCTCAGTTCTGAGAGATATGTGTGTGTGAATTCCGTCCTTCAACGTGCTTGTTGGGAACACAGAGTTTCTTTTCAGTTGCAAAATACACACCATACATATATATGGGGAGGTATTAGCTCCAAATAAGTTTTACAGTGAAAACTGCAGAAACTTCAAACCGGCACTAGGAAACAGACTGAGAAACCAGACAAATAGTTTCTCCTGAAACCAGTTCCCTTTGTGCTTGATGAACAAATGTCTCTCCACTTGCTCAGTTCTGAGAGATAAGTGTCTGTGAAAACCGTATTTCTTCTAGCTTCTTGGGAACACAATGTTTCTTCTCAGTTGCAAATTACACTCCTTCATATACAAGGGTGGGTAATAGCTCCATCTCAGTATTACAGTAAAAATTGTAGGAACTTTAAAACGGAACTAGAAAACAGACTGAGAAACCACAGATAAAATTTCTCCTGTATCCCATTTCCTTTGTGCTAGATGAACAATCGTCTCTCCACATACTCAGTTCTGAGAGATAAGTGTGTGTGAAAGCCGACCTTCACCAATATTCTAGGGAACAGAAAGTTTCTTTTCAATTGCAAACTACATTCCATCCATATAAATGGGGATGTACTAGCTCCAACTCGGTTTTACAATGAAAAGTGAAGGAACTGCAAAACGCCACTAGGAAACAGACTGAGAAACAAGAGTAAAACTTCCCCTGCAATCCTTTCCTATTTTGCTTGATGAACGAACGTCTCTCCACTTGATGAGTTCTGAGAGATAAGTGTGTGTGAAAGCCGCCCTTCACCTACATTCTTGGTAACAGAAAGATTATTTTCAGTTGCAAACTACACTCCATCCATATAAATGGGGAGGTACTAGCTCCATCTCGGTTTTACAGTGAAAACTACAGGATCTTCAAACCGGCACTAGGAAACAGGCTTAGAAATCACAGTAATTGTTTCCCCTTCAACACTTTCCCGTTGTGCTAGATTAACGAATGTCTATCAAAATGCTCATTTCTGAGAGATAAGTGTGTGTGAATGCCGTCTTTCAACTTGCTTGTTGGGAACACAGAGTTTCTTTTCAGTTGCAAACTACACACCATATATACATATGGGGAGGTATTAGCTCCAATTAATTTTTACAGTGAAAACTGCAGGAACTTCAAACCGACACTAGGAAACAGACTGGGAAACCACACAAATAGCTTCCCCTGCAAACACTTCCCTTTGTGCTACATGAACGAACGTCTCTCCACATGCTCAGTTCAGAGAGTTATGTGTGCTAAAGCCGTCTTTCAACTAGCTTGTTGGGAACAAAAAGTTTCTTTCAGTTGCAAAATACACTCCATCCTTATATATTGGGAGATACTAGCTCCAACACGGTTTCACTGTGAAAATTGTAGGAACTTCAAACTGGGGCTAGGAAACAGACTGAGCAAATGGAAATAAAGTTTCTCCTGCCACCCGATCCCTTTTTGCTAGATGAACGAACGTCACTCCACATGCTCATTTCTGAGAGATAAGTGTGTGTAAAAGCCGTCTTTCACCTAGCTTCTGAAGAACATATTTTCTTTTCAGATGCAAAATACTCTTCATCCTTGTATATTGTGATTTATTAGATCCAAATCGGATTTACAGTGAAAACTGCAGGAACTTCAAACCGTCACTGGGAAACAGAGTGAGAAACCAGACAAAAAGTTTCCCCTGCAACCAGTTCCATTTCTGTTACATGAACGAACGTCTCTCCACATGCTCATTTCTAGGAGATAATTGTGTGTGAATGCCGTTCTTCACCTAAATATTTGAGAACACAAAGTTTCTTTTCAGTTGCAAAATACAATCCATCCATATATATATGTAGGTACTAGCTCCAACTCGGGTTTACAGTGAAAACTGCAGGAACTTCAAACCGGCAATAAGAAAAAGACTGAGAAAACACACTTAAAGTTTCTCCTGTGACACGTTCCCTTTGTGCTAGATGAACGAAGGTTACTCCACATCCTCATTTCTTAGAAATATTACTGTGTGAAAGGCGTACTTCAACTAGATTGTAGAGAACACAAAGTTTCTTTTCAGTTGCAAACTACACTCCATCCATATATATGGGGATGTACAAGATCCAAATCGCTTTTACAGTGAAAATTGCAGGAATTTCAAACCGGCCCTAGAAACAGACTGTGAATCCAGACAAAAGTTACACCTGCAAAACGTTCCCTTTGTGCTAGATTAATGAACGTCTCCCCACATGCTCGGTTCTGAGAGATAAATGTGTGTGAAAGCCGTCCTTCACCTAGCTTGTTGGGAAGACAGATTCTTTTCGGTTGCAAATACACTGAATCCATATATATGGGGATTAACAAGCTCCAACTCGGATTTACAGTGAAAACTGCAGGAACTTCAATCTGTCACTAGGAAACAGACTGAGAAACAAGAGTAAAACTTCTCATGCAACCCGTTCCCTTTGTGCTAGATTAACGAACGTCTCTCTAACTGCTCAGTTCTGAGAGATAAGTGTGTGTGAAATCCGTCCTTCAACGTGCTTGTTGGGAACACAGAGTTTCTTTTCAGTTGCAAAATACACACCATACATATATATGGGGAGGTATTAGCTCCAATTAAGTTTTACAGTGAAAACTGAAGGAACTTCAAACCGGCATTAGGAAACAGACTGAGAAACCAGACAAATAGTTTCTCCTGAAACCAGTTCCCTTTGTGCTAGATGAACAAACGTCTCTCCACTTGCTCAGTTCTGAGAGATATGTGTCTGTGAAAGCCGTCTTCCTCTAGCTTTTTGGGAACACAAAGTTTCTTCTCAGTTACAAATTACACTCCTTCCATATACATGGTTGGGTACTAGCTCTAACTCGGTATTACAGTGAAAATTGAAGGAACTTCAAAACGGAACTAGAAAACAGACTGAGAAACCTCAGATAAAGTTTCTCCTCTATCCCGTTTCCTTTGTGCTAGATGAATAATCGTCTCTCCACATACTCTATTCTGAGAGATAAGTGTGTGTGAAAGCCGCACTTCACCTATATTCTAGGGAACAGAAAGTTTCTTTTCAATTGCAATCTACAATCCATCCATATAAATGGAGATGTACTAGCTCCAACTCGGTTTTACAATGAAAAGTGAAGGAACTGCAAAACGTCACTAGGAAACAGACTGAGAAACAAGAGTAAAACTTCCCCTGCAATCCTTTCCTATTTTGCTAGATGAACGAACGTCTCTCCACTTGATGAGTTCTGAGAGATAAGTGTGTGTGAAAGCCGCCCTTCACCTACATTCTTGGTAACAGAAAGATTATTTTCATTTGCAAACTACACTCCATCCATATAAATGGGGAGGTACTAGCTCCATCTCGGTTTTACAGTGAAAACTACAGGATCTTCAAACCGGCACTAGGAAACAGGCTTAGAAATCACAGTAATTGTTTCCCCTTCAACACGTTCCCGTTGTGCTAGATTAACGAATGTCTATCAAAATGCTCATTTCTGAGAGATAAGTGTGTGTGAATGCCGTCTTTCAAGTTGCTTGTTGGGAACACAGAGTTTCTTTTCAGTTGCAAACTACACACCAAACATATATATGGGGAGGTATTAGCTCCAATTAATTTTTACAGTGATAACTGCAGGAACTTCAAACCGACACTAGGTAACAGACTGGGAAACCACACAAATAGCTTCCCCTGCAAACACTTCCCTTTGTGCTAGAAGAAGGAACGTCTCTCCACATGCTCAGTTCTGAGAGTTATGTGTGCTAAAGCCGTCTTTCAACTAGCTTGTTGGGAACAAAAAGTTTCTTTCAGTTGCAAATTACACTCCATTCTTATATATGGGGAGGAACTAGCTCCAAATCGGTTTCACTGTGAAAATTGTAGGAACTTCAAACTGGGGCTAGGAAACAGACTGAGCAAATGGAAATAAAGTTTCTCCTGCCACCCGATCCCTTTTTGCTAGATGAACGAACGTCACTCCACATGCTCATTTCTGAGAGATAAGTGTGTGTAAAAGCCGTCTTTCACCTAGCTTCTGAAGAACATATTTTCTTTTCAGATGCAAAATACTCTTCATCCTTGTATATTGTGATTTATTAGATCCAAATCGGATTTACAGTGAAAACTGCAGGGACTTCAAACCATCACTGGGAAACAGAGTGAGAAACCAGACAAAAATTTACCCTGCAACCAGTTCCTTTGTGTTACATGAACGAACGTCTCTCCACACGCTCATTTCTGAGAGATAATTGTGTGTGAATGCCGTCCTTCACCTAAATATTTGGGAACACAAAGTGTCTTTTCAGTTGCAAACTACTCTCCATCCATATATACATGTAGGTACTAGCTCCAACTCGGGTTTACAGTGTAAACTGCAGGAACTTCAAACCGGCAATAAGAAAAAGACTGAGAAAACACACTTAAAGTTTCTCCTGTAACACGTTCCCTTTGTGCTAGATGAACGAAGTTCTCTCCACATCCTCAGATCTTAGAAATATTACTGTGTGAAAGGCGTACTTCAACTAGATTGTAGAGAACACAAAGTTTCTTTCAGTTGCAAACTACACTCCATCCATATATATGGGGATGTACAAGCTCCAAATCGTTTTTTCAGTGAATTTTGCAGGATTTCAAAACGGCCCTATAAACAGACTGAGAATCCAGACTAAAAGTTACTCCTGCAACACTTTCCCTTTGTGCTAGACTAACGACCGTCTCTCTAACGGCTCAGTTCTGAGAGATATGTGTGTGTGAATTCCGCCCTTCTACGTGCTGGTTGGGAACACAGAGTTCCTTTTCAGTTGCAAAATACACACCATACATATATATGGGGAGGTATTAGCTCCAAATAAGTTTTACAGTGAAAACTGCAGGAACTTCAAACCGGCACTAGGAAACAGACTGAGAAACCAGACAAATAGTTTCTCCTGAAACCAGTTCCCTTTGTGCTTGATGAACAAACGTCTCTCCACTTGCTCAGTTCTGAGAGATAAATGTCTGTGAAAACCGTATTTCCTCTAGCTTTTTGGGAACACAATGTTTCTTCTCAGTTGCAAATTACACTCCTTCATATACATGGGTGGGTAATAGCTCCATCTCGGTATTACAGTGAAAATTGTAGGAACTTAAAATCGGAACTAAAAAACAGACTGAGAAACCACAGATAAAGTTTCTATTGTATCCCGTTTCCTTTGTGCTAGATGAACAATCGTCTCTCCACATACTCAGTTCTGAGAGATAAGTGTGTATGAAAGCCGCCCTTCACCTATATTCTAGGGAACAGAAAGTTTGTTTAATTGCAAAATACACTCCATCCATATAAATGGGGATGTACTAGCTCCAACTCGGTTTTACAATGAAAAGTGAAGGAACTGCAAAACTTCACTAGGAAACAGACTGAGAAACAAGAGTAAAACTTCCCCTGCAATCTTTTCCTATTTTGCTAGATGAACGAACGTCTCTCCACTTGATGAGTTCTGAGAGATAACTGTGTGTGAAAGCCGCCCTTCACCTACATTCTTGGTAACAGAAAGATTATTTTCAGTTGCAAACTACACTCCATCCATATAAATGGGGAGGTATTAAATCCAAATCTGTTTTACAGTGAAATCTGCAGGATGTTCAAACCGGCTCTAGGAAACAGCCTGAGAAACTAGTGTAATTGTTTCACCTGCAACCCGTTCCCTTTGTGCTACATTAATGAACGTCTCTCTAACTGCTCAGTTCTGAGAGATAAGTGTGTGTGAAAGCCGTCCTTCAACTTGCTTGTTGGGAACACAGAGTTTCTTTTCAGTTGCAAAATACACACCATACATATATATGGGGAGGTATTAGCTCCAATTAATTTTTACAGTGAAAACTGCAGGAACTTCAAACCGGCACTAGGAAACAGACTGAGAAACCAGACAAATAGTTTCTCCTGCAACCACTTCCATTTGTGCTAGATGAACGAAAGTTTCTCCACTTGCTCAGTTCTGAGAGATAAGTGTCTGTGAAAGCCGTCCTTCCTCTAGCTTTTTGGGAACACAAAGTTTCTTTTCAATTGCAAACTGCACGCCATCCATATATATGGGCAGGTACTATCTCCAACTCGGGTTTATACTGAAAATTGCAAGAAATTCAAACAGGCATTTTGAAACAGACTGAGAAAATGGAGATAAATTTTCTCCTGCCACCCGATCCCTTTTTGCGAGATGAACGAACGTCACTCCGCATGCTCATTTCTGAGAGATAATTGGGTGTAAAAGCCGTCTTTCACCTAGCTTCTGAAAAACACAGTTTCTTTTCAGTTGCAAATACACTGCATCCATATATATGGGATTTACTAGCTCCAAATCGGATTTACAGTGAAAACTGCAGGAACTTCAAACCGTCACTAGGAAACAGACTGAGAAACCAGACAAAAAGATTCCCCTGCAACCAGTTCCCTTTGGGTTAGATGAACGAACGTCTCTCAACATGCTCAGTTCTGAGAGATAAGTGTGTGTGCAAGCCGTCCTTCACCTAGCTTGTTGGAAAAACAGTGTTTATTTTCATTTGCCAACTACACTCCATCCATGTATATGGGGAGGTACTAGCTCCAACTTTGTTTTACACTGAACTCTGCAGGAAATTCAAAACGTCACTAGAAAACAGACTGAGAAACCAGAGTAAAATTTCTCCTGCAACCCGTTCTCTTTGCGCTAGATGAACGAAAGTCTCTCAACATGCTCAGTTCTGAGAGACAAGTGTGTGTGAAAGTCGCCCTTCACCTATATTCTAGGTAACAGAAAGTTTCTTTTCAGTTGCAAACTACACTCCATCCATATAAATGGGGAGGTACTAGCTCCAGCTCGGTTTTACAGTGAAAACTGCAGGATCTTCAAACCGGCACTAGGAAACAGGCTTAGAAAACACAGTAAGTGTTTCTCCTTCAACCCGTTCCCGTTGTGCTAGATTAACGAATATGTCTCCACATGCTCAGTTCTGAGAGATAAGTGTCTGTGAAAGCCGTCCTTCCTCTAGCTTTTTGGGAACAAAAAGTTTCTTCTCAGTTACAAATTACACTCCTTCCATATACATTGGTGGGTACTAGCTCCAACTCGGTATTACAGTGAAAATTGAAGGAACTTCAAAACGGAACTAGAAAACAGACTGAGAAACCTCAGATAAAGTTTCTCCTCTATCCCGTTTCCTTTGTGCTAGATGAACAATCGTCTCTCCATATACTCTATTCTGAGAGATAAGTGTGTGTGAAAGCCGCCCTTCACTTATATTCTAGGGAACAGAAAGTTTCTTTTCAATTGCAAACTACATTCCATCCATATAAATGGGGATGTACTAGCTCCAACTCGGTTTTACAATGAAAAGTGAAGGAACTACAAACCGTCACTAGGAAACAGACTGAGAAACAAGAGTAAATCTTTACCTGCAATCCTTTCCTATTGTGCTAGATGAACGAAAGTCTCTCCACTTACTGAGTTCTGAAAGATAAGTGTGTGTGAAAGCCGCCCTTCACCTACATTCTAGGTAACAGAAAGTTTCTTTTCAGTTGCAAACTACACTCCATCCATATAAATGGGGAGGTATTAAATCCAAATCTGTTTTACAGTGAAATCTGCAGGATGTTCAAACCAGCTCTAGGAAACAGCCTGAGAAACTAGTGTAATTGTTTCACCTGCAACCCGTTCCCTTTGTGCTACATTAATGAACGTCTCTCTAACTGCTCATTTCTGAGAGATAAGTGTGTGTGAAAGCCGTCTTTCAACATGCTTGTTGCGAACACAGAGTTTCTTTTCAGTTGCAAAATACACACCATACATATATATGGGGAGGTATTAGCTCCAATTAAGTTTTACAGTGAAAACTGAAGGAACTTCAAACCGGCACTAGGAAACAGACTGAGAAACCAGACAAATAGTTTCTCCTGAAACCAGTTCCCTCTGTGCTAGATGAACAAACGTCTCTCCACTTGCTCAGTTCTGAGAGATAAGTGTCTGTGAAAGCTGTCCTTCCCCTAGCTTTTTGGGAACACAAAGTTTCTTCTCAGTTACAAATTACACTCCTTCCATATACATGGGTGGGTACTAGCTCCAACTCGGTATTACAGTGAAAATTGAAGGAACTTCAAAACGGAACTAGAAAACAGACTGAGAAACCTCAGATAAAGTTTCTCCTCTATCCCGTTTCCTTTGTGCTAGATGAACAATCGTCTCTCCACATACTCTATTCTGAGAGATAAGTGTGTGTGAAAGCCGCCCTTCACTTATATTCTAGGGAACAGAAAGTTTCTTTTCAATTGCAAACTACATTCCATCCATATAAATGGGGATGTACTAGCTCCAACTCGGTTTTACAATGAAAAGTGAAGGAACTACAAACCGTCACTAGGAAACAGACTGAGAAACAAGAGTAAAACTTTCCCTGCAATCCTTTCCTATTGTGCTAGATGAACGAAAGTCTCTCCACTTACTGAGTTCTGAAAGATAAATGTGTGTGAAAGCCGCCCTTCACCTACATTCTAGATAACAGAAAGATTATTTTCAGTTGCAAACTACACTCCATCCATATAAATGGGGAGGTATTAAATTCAAATCTGTTTTACAGTGAAATCTGCAGGATGTTCAAACAGGCTCTAGGAAACAGCCTGAGAAACTAGTGTAATTGTTTCACCTGCAACCCGTTCCCTTTGTGCTACATTAATGAACGTCTCTCTAACTGCTCAGTTCTGAGAGATAAGTGTGTGTGAAAGCCGTCCTTCAACTTGCTTGTTGGGAACACAGAGTTTCTTTTCAGTTGCAAAATACACACCATACATATATATGGGGAGGTATTAGCTCCAATTAATTTTTACAGTGAAAACTGCAGGAACTTCAAACCGGCACTAGGAAACAGACTGAGAAACCAGACAAATAGTTTCTCCTGCAACCACTTCCATTTGTGCTAGATGAACGAAAGTTTCTCCACTTGCTCAGTTCTGAGAGATAAGTGTCTGTGAAAGCCGTCCTTCCTCTAGCTTTTTGGGAACACAAAGTTTCTTTTCAATTGCAAACTGCACGCCATCCATATATATGGGCAGGTACTATCTCCAACTAGGGTTTATACTGAAAATTGCAAGAAATTCAAACAGGCATTTTGAAACAGACTGAGAAAATGGAGATAAATTTTCTCCTGCCACCCGATCCCTTTTTGCGAGATGAACGAACGTCACTCCACATGCTCATTTCTGAGAGATAATTGGGTGTAAAAGCCGTCTTTCACCTAGCTTCTGAAAAACACAGTTTCTTTTCAGTTGCAAATACACTGCATCCATATATATGGGATTTACTAGCTCCAAATCGGATTTACAGTGAAAACTGCAGGAACTTCAAACCGTCACTAGGAAACAGACTGAGAAACCAGACAAAAAGATTCCCCTGCAACCAGTTCCCTTTGGGTTAGATGAACGAACGTCTCTCAACATGCTCAGTTCTGAGAGATAAGTGTGTGTGCAAGCCGTCCTTCACCTAGCTTGTTGGAAAAACAGTGTTTATTTTCATTTGCCAACTACACTCCATCCATGTATATGGGGAGGTACTAGCTCCAACTTTGTTTTACACTGAACTCTGCAGGAAATTCAAAACGTCACTAGAAAACAGACTGAGAAACCAGAGTAAAATTTCTCCTGCAACCCGTTCTCTTTGTGCTAGATGAACGAAAGTCTCTCAACATGCTCAGTTCTGAGAGATAAGTGTGTGTGAAAGTCGCCCTTCACCTATATTCTAGGTAACAGAATGTTTCTTTTCAGTTGCAAACTA
The DNA here is from genome assembly GCF_009834535.1 of Camelus ferus. Classification (NCBI taxonomy): domain Eukaryota; kingdom Metazoa; phylum Chordata; class Mammalia; order Artiodactyla; family Camelidae; genus Camelus; species Camelus ferus. The sequence goes on from NC_045704.1 coordinate 5,122,194, forward strand.
CAATCCATCCATATAAATGGGGAGGTACTAGCTCCAGCTCGGTTTTACAGTGAAAACTGCAGGATCTTCAAACCGGCACTAGGAAACAGGCTTAGAAAACACAGTAAGTGTTTCTCCTTCAACCCGTTCCCGTTGTGCTAGATTAACGAATATGTCTCCACATGCTCAGTTCTGAGAGATAAGTGTCTGTGAAAGCCGTCCTTCCTCTAGCTTTTTGGGAACAAAAAGTTTCTTCTCAGTTACAAATTACACTCCTTCCATATACATGGGTGGGTACTAGCTCCAACTCGGTATTACAGTGAAAATTGAAGGAACTTCAAAACGGAACTAGAAAACAGACTGAGAAACCTCAGATAAAGTTTCTCCTCTATCCCGTTTCCTTTGTGCTAGATGAACAATCGTCTCTCCACATACTCTATTCTGAGAGATAAGTGTGTGTGAAAGCCGCCCTTCACTTATATTCCAGGGAACAGAAAGTTTCTTTTCAATTGCAAACTACATTCCATCCATATAAATGGGGATGTACTAGCTCCAACTCGGTTTTACAATGAAAAGTGAAGGAACTACAAACCGTCACTAGGAAACAGACTGAGAAACAAGAGTAAAACTTTACCTGCAATCCTTTCCTATTGTGCTAGATGAACGAAAGTCTCTCCACTTACTGAGTTCTGAAAGATAAGTGTGTGTGAAAGCCGCCCTTCACCTACATTCTAGGTAACAGAAAGTTTCTTTCAGTTGCAAACTACACTCCATCCATATAAATGGGGAGGTATTAAATCCAAATCTGTTTTACAGTGAAATCTGCAGGATGTTCAAACCGGCTCTAGGAAACAGCCTGAGAAACTAGTGTAATTGTTTCACCTGCAACCCGTTCCCTTTGTGCTAGATTAACGAACGTCTCTCTAACTGCTCAGTTCTGAGAGATAAGTGTGTGTGAAATCCGTCCTTCAACGTGCTTGTTGGGAACACAGAGTTTCTTTTCAGTTGCAAAATACACACCATACATATATATGGGGAGGTATTAGCTCCAATTAAGTTTTACAGTGAAAACTGAAGGAACTTCAAACCGGCATTAGGAAACAGACTGAGAAACCAGACAAATAGTTTCTCCTGCAACCACTTCCATTTGTGCTAGATGAACGAACGTCTCTCCACTTGCTCAGTTCTGAGAAATAAGTGTCTGTGAAAGCCGTCCTTCCTCTAGCTTTTTGGGAACACAAAGTTTCTTTTCAAATGCAAACTACACGCCATCCATATATATGGACAAGTACTAGGACCAAATCGGATTTACTGTGAAAATTGCAGGAACTTCAAACAAGCACTTTGAATCAGACTGAGAAAATGGAGATAAATTTTCTCCTGCCACACGATCCCTTTTTGCGAGATCAACGAACGTCACTCCACATGCTAATTTCTGAGAGATAATTTTGTGTAAAAGCCGTCTTTCACCTAGCTTCTGAAGAACACAGTTTCTTTTCAGTTGCAAATAGACTGCATCCATATATATGGGATTTACTAGCTCCAAATCGGATTTACAGTGAAAACTGCAGGAAATTCAAACCGTCACTAGAAAACAGACTGAGAAACCAGACAAAAAGATTCCCTTGCAACCAGTTCCCTTTGGGTTAGATGAACGAACGTCTCTCAACATGCTCAGTTCTGAGAGATAAGTGTGTGTGCAAGCGGTCCTTCACCTAGCTTGTTGGAAAAACAGTGTTTCTTTTCATTTGCCAACTATACTCCATCCATGTATATGGGGAGGTACTACTCCAACTTTGTTTTACAGTGAAATCTGCAGGAAATTCAAAACGTCACTAGAAATCAGACTGAGAAACCAGAGTAAAATTTCTCCTGCAACCCGTTCTCTTTGTGCTAGATGAACGAACGTCTCTCAACATGCTCAGTTCTGAGAGACAAGTGTGTGTGAAAGTCGCCCTTCACCTATATTCTAGGTAACAGAAAGTTTCTTTTCAGTTGCAAACTACACTCCATCCATATAAATGGGGAGGTACTAGCTCCAGCTCGGTTTTACAGTGAAAACTGCAGGATCTTCAAACCGGCACTAGGAAACAGGCTTAGAAAACACAGTAAGTGTTTCTCCTTCAACCCGTTCCCGTTGTGCTAGATTAACGAATATGTCTCCACATGCTCAGTTCTGAGAGATATGTGTGTGTAAAAGCCGTATTTCAACTAGCTTGTTGGGAACACAAAGTTTCTTTCAGTTGTAAACTACACTCGATCCATATATATGGGTAGGTACAAGCTCCAACTCGTTTTCACTGTGAAAATTGCAGGAACTTCAAACTGGGGCTAGGAAACAGACTGAGCAAATGGAAATAAAGTTTCTCCTGCCACCCGATCCCTTTTTGCGAGATGAACGAACGTCACTCCACATGCTCATTTCTGAGAGATAAGTGTGTGTAAAAGCCGACTTTCACCTAGCTTCTGAAGAACACAGTTTCTTTTCAGATGCAAAATACTCTTCATCCTTGTATATTGTGATTTATTAGATCCAAATCGGATTTACAGTGAAAACTGCAGGAACTTCAAACCATCACTGGGAAACAGAGTGAGAAACCAGACAAAAATTTCCCCTGCAACCAGTTCCTTTGTGTTACATGAACGAACGTCTCTCCACACGCTCATTTCTGAGAGATAATTGTGTGTGAATGCCGTCCTTCACCTAAATATTTGGGAACACAAAGTGTCTTTTCAGTTGCAAACTACTCTCCATCCATATATACATGTAGGTACTAGCTCCAACTCGGGTTTACAGTGTAAACTGCAGGAACTTCAAACCGGCAATAAGAAAAAGACTGAGAAAACACACTTAAAGTTTCTCCTGTGACACGTTCCCTTTGTGCTAGATGAACGAAGGTCTCTCCACATCCTCATTTCTTAGAAATATTACTGTGTGAAAGGCGTACTTCAACTAGATTGTAGAGAACACAAAGTTTCTTTTCAGTTGCAAACTACACTCCATCCATATATATGGGGATGTACAAGCTCCAAATCGTTTTTTCAGTGAAATTTGCAGGATTTCAAAACGGCCCTATAAACAGACTGAGAATCCAGACTAAAAGTTACTCCTGCAACACGTTCCATTGTGCTAGACTAACGACCGTCTCTCTAACGGCTCAGTTCTGAGAGATATGTGTGTGTGAATTCCGCCCTTCTACGTGCTGGTTGGGAACACAGAGTTCCTTTTCAGTTGCAAAATACACACCATACATATATATGGGGAGGTATTAGCTCCAAATAAGTTTTACAGTGAAAACTGCATGAACTTCAAACCGGCACTAGGAAACAGACTGAGAAACCAGACAAATAGTTTCTCCTGAAACCAGTTCCCTTTGTGCTTGATGAACAAACGTCTCTCCACTTGCTCAGTTCTGAGAGATAAGTGTCTGTGAAAACCGTATTTCCTCTAGCTTTTTGGGAACACAATGTTTCTTCTCAGTTGCAAATTACACTCCTTCATATACATGGGTGGGTAATAGCTCCATCTCGGTATTACAGTGAAAATTGTAGGAACTTAAAATCGGAACTAAAAAACAGACTGAGAAACCACAGATAAAGTTTCTATTGTATCCCGTTTCCTTTGTGCTAGATGAACAATCGTCTCTCCACATACTCAGTTCTGAGAGATAAGTGTGTATGAAAGCCGCCCTTCACCTATATTCTAGGGAACAGAAAGTTTGTTTAATTGCAAAATACACTCCATCCATATAAATGGGGATGTACTAGCTCCAACTCGGTTTTACAATGAAAAGTGAAGGAACTGCAAAACTTCACTAGGAAACAGACTGAGAAACAAGAGTAAAACTTCCCCTGCAATCTTTTCCTATTTTGCTAGATGAACGAACATCTCTCCACTTGATGAGTTCTGAGAGATAACTGTGTGTGAAAGCCGCCCTTCACCTACATTCTTGGTAACAGAAAGATTATTTTCAGTTGCAAACTACACTCCATCCATATAAATGGGGAGGTATTAAATCCAAATCTGTTTTACAGTGAAATCTGCAGGATGTTCAAACCGGCTCTAGGAAACAGCCTGAGAAACTAGAGTAATTGTTTCACCTGCAACCCGTTCCCTTTGTGCTACATTAATGAACGTCTCTCTAACTGCTCAGTTCTGAGAGATAAGTGTGTGTGAAAGCCGTCCTTCAACTTGCTTGTTGGGAACACAGAGTTTCTTTTCAGTTGCAAAATACACACCATACATATATATGGGGAGGTATTAGCTCCAATTAATTTTTACAGTGAAAACTGCAGGAACTTCAAACCGGCACTAGGAAACAGACTGAGAAACCAGACAAATAGTTTCTCCTGCAACCACTTCCATTTGTGCTAGATGAACGAAAGTTTCTCCACTTGCTCAGTTCTGAGAGATAAGTGTCTGTGAAAGCCGTCCTTCCTCTAGCTTTTTGGGAACACAAAGTTTCTTTTCAATTGCAAACTGCACGCCATCCATATATATGGGCAGGTACTATCTCCAACTCGGGTTTATACTGAAAATTGCAAGAAATTCAAACAAGCATTTTGAAACAGACTGAGAAAATGGAGCTAAATTTTCTCCTGCCACCCGATCCCTTTTTGCGAGATGAACGAACGTCACTCCGCATGCTCATTTCTGAGAGATAATTGGGTGTAAAAGCCGTCTTTCACCTAGCTTCTGAAAAACACAGTTTCTTTTCAGTTGCAAATACACTGCATCCATATATATGGGATTTACTAGCTCCAAATCGGATTTACAGTGAAAACTGCAGGAACTTCAAACCGTCACTAGGAAACAGACTGAGAAACCAGACAAAAAGATTCCCCTGCAACCAGTTCCCTTTGGGTTAGATGAACGAACGTCTCTCAACATGCTCAGTTCTGAGAGATAAGTGTGTGTGCAAGCCGTCCTTCACCTAGCTTGTTGGAAAAACAGTGTTTATTTTCATTTGCCAACTACACTCCATCCATGTATATGGGGAGGTAATAGCTCCAACTTTGTTTTACACTGAACTCTGCAGGAAATTCAAAACGTCACTAGAAAACAGACTGAAAAACCAGAGTAAAATTTCTCCTGCAACCCGTTCTCTTTGTGCTAGATGAACGAAAGTCTCTCAACATGCTCAGTTCTGAGAGATAAGTGTGTGTGAAAGTCGCCCTTCACCTATATTCTAGGTAACAGAAAGTTTCTTTTCAGTTGCAAACTACACTCCATCCATATAAATGGGGAGGTACTAGCTCCAGCTCGGTTTTACAGTGAAAACTGCAGGATCTTCAAACCGGCACTAGGAAACAGGCTTAGAAAACACAGTAAGTGTTTCTCCTTCAACCCGTTCCCGTTGTGCTAGATTAACGAATATGTCTCCACATGCTCAGTTCTGAGAGATATGTGTGTGTAAAAGCCGTCTTTCAACTAGCTTGTTGGGAACACTAAGTTTCTTTCAGTTGCAAACTACACTCGATCCATATATATGGGTAGGTACAAGCTCCAACTCGTTTTCACTGTGAAAATTACAGGAACTTCAAACTGGGGCTAGGAGACAGACTGAGCAAATGGAAATAAAGTTTCTCCTGCCACCCGATCCCTTTTTGCGAGATGAACGAACGTCACTCCACATGCTCATTTCTGAGAGATAAGTGTGTGTAAAAGCCGACTTTCACCTAGCTTCTGAAGAACACAGTTTCTTTTCAGATGCAAAATTCTCTTCATCCTTGTATATTGTGATTTATTAGATCCAAATCGGATTTACAGTGATAACTGCAGGAACTTCAAACCGTCACTGGGAAACAGAGTGAGAAACGAGACAAAAATTTCCCCTGCAACCAGTTCCTTTGTGTTACATGAACGAACACCTCTCCACACGCTCATTTCTGAGAGATAATTGTGTGTGAATGCCGTCCTTCACCTAAATATTTGGGAACACAAAGTGTCTTTTCACTTGCAAACTACACTCCATCCATATATATATGTAGGTACTAGATCCAACTCGGGTTTACAGTGTAAACTGCAGGAACTTCAAACCGGCAATAAGAAAAAGACTGAGAAAACACACTTAAAGTTTCTCCTGTGACACGTTCCATTTGTGCTAGATGAACGAAGTTCTCTCCACATCCTCAGATCTTAGAAATATTACTGTGTGAAAGGCGTACTTCAACTAGATTGTAGAGAACACAAAGTTTCTTTTCAGTTGCAAACTACACGCCATCCATATATATGGGGATGTACAAGCTCCAAATCTTTTTTTCAGTGAAATTTGCAGGATTTCAAACCGGCCCTATAAACAGACTGAGAATCCAGACTAAAAGTTATTCCTGCAACACGTTCCCTTTGTGCTAGACTAACGAACGTCTCTCTAACTGCTCAGTTCTGAGAGATATGTGTGTGTGAATTCCCTCCTTCAACGTGCTTTTTGGGAACACAGAGTTTCTTTTCAGTTGCAAAATACACACCATACATATATATGGGAAGTATTAGCTCCAAATAAGTTTTACAGTGAAAACTGCAGGAACTTCAAACCGGCACTAGGAAACAGAGTGAGAAACCAGACAAATAGTTTCTCCTGAAACCAGTTCCCTTTGTGCTTGATGAACAAACGTCTCTCCACTTGCTCAGTTCTGAGAGATAAGTGTCTGTGAAAACCGTATTTCCTCTAGCTTTTTGGGAACACAATGTTTCTTCTCAGTTGCAAATTACACTCCTTCATATACATGGGTGGGTAATAGCTCCATCTCGGTATTACAATGAAAATTGTAGGAACTTTAAAACGTACTAAAAAACAGACTGAGAAACCACAGATAAAGTTTCTCCTGTATCCCGTTTCCTTTGTGCTATTTGAACAATCGTCTCTCCACATACTCAGTTCTGAGAGATAAGTGTGTGTGAAAGCCGCCCTTCACCTATATTCTAGGGAACAGAAAGTTTCTTTAATTGCAAAATACACTCCATCCATATAAATGGGAATGTACTAGCTCCAACTCGGTTTTACAATGAAAAGTGAAGGAACTGCAAAACTTCACTAGGAAACAGACTGAGAAACAAGAGTAAAACTTCCCCTGCAATCTTTTCCTATTTTGCTAGATGAACGAACATCTCTCCACTTGATGAGTTCTGAGAGATTAGTGTGTGTGAAAGCCGCCCTTCACCTACATTCTTGGTAACAGAAAGATTATTTTCTGTTGCAAACTACACTCCATCCATATAAATGGGGAGGTACAAGTTCCATCTCGGTTTTACAGTGAAAACTACAGGATCTTGAAACCGGCACTAAGAAAAAGGCTTAGAAATCACAGTAATTGTTTCCCCTTCAACACGTTCCCGTTGTGCTAGATTAACGAATGTCAATCAAAATGCTCATTTCTGAGAGATAAGTGTGTGTGAATGCCATCTTTCAACTTGCTTCTTGGGAACACAGAGTTTCTTTTCAGTTGCAAACTACAAACCATACATATATATGGGGAGGTATTAGCTCCAATTAATTTTTACAGTGAAAACTGCAGGAACTTAAAACCGACACAAGGAAACAGACTGGGAAACCACACAAATAATTTCCCCTGCAAACACTTCCCTTTGTGCTACATGAACTAACGTCTCTCCACATGCTCAGTTCTGAGAGTTATGTGTGTGTAAAAGCCGTCTTTCAACTAGCTTGTTGGGAACAAAAAGTTTCTTTCAGTTGCAAAATACACTCCAACCTTATATATGGGGAGGTACTAGCTCCAACTCGGTTTCACTGTGAAAATTGCAGGAACTTCAAACTGGGGCTAGGAAACAGACTGAGCAAATGGAAATAAAGTTTCTCCTGCCACCCGATCCCTTTTTGCGAGATGAACGAACGTCACTCCGCATGCTCATTTCTGAGAGATAAGTGTGCGTAAAAGCCGTCTTTCACCTAGCTTCTGAAGAACACAGTTTCTTTTCAGATGCAAAATACTCTTCATCCTTGTATATTGTGATTTATTAGATCCAAATCGGATTTACAGTGATAACTGCAGGAACTTCAAACGGTCACTGGGAAACAGAGTGAGAAACCAGACAAAAAGTTTCCCCTGCAACCAGTTCCATTTCTGTTACATGAACGATCGTCTCTCCACATGCTAATTTCTAGGAGATAATTGTGTGTGAATGCCGTCCTTCACCTAAATATTTGGGAACACAAAGTTTCTTTTCAGTTGCAAAATACAATCCATCCATATATATATGTAGGTACTAGCTCCAACTCGGGTTTACAGTGAAAACTGCAGGAACTTCAAACCGGCAATAAGAAAAAGCCTGAGAAAACACACTTAAACTTTCTCCTGTGACACGTTCCATTTGTGCTAGATGAACGAAGGTCTCTCCACATCCTCATTTCTTAGAAATATTACTGTGTGAAAGGCGTACTTCAACTACATTGTAGAGAACACAAAGTTTCTTTTCAGTTGCAAACTACACTCCATCCATATATATGGGGATGTACAAGCTAAAAATCGCTTTTACAGTGAAAATTGCAGGAATTTCAAACCGGCCCTAGAAACAGACTGAGAATCCAGACAAAAGTTACACCTGCAAAACGTTCCCTTTGTGCTAGATTAACGAACATCTCCCCACATGCTCAGTTCTGAGAGATAAATGTGTGTGAAAGCCGTCCATCACCTAGCTTGTTGGGAAGACAGATTCTTTTCGGTTGCAAATACACTGAATCCATATATATGGGGATTTACAAGCTCCAACTCGGATTTACAGTGAAAACTGCAGGAACTTCAATCTGTCACTAGGAAACAGACTGAGAAACAAGAGTAAAACTTCTCATGCAACCCGTTCCCTTTGTGCTAGATTAACGAACGTCTCTCAACCTGCTCAGTTCTGAGAGATAAGTGTGTGTGAAATCCGTCCTTCAACGTGCTTGTTGGGAACACAGAGTTTCTTTTCAGTTGCAAAATTCACACCATACATATATATGGGGAGGTATTAGCTCCAATTAAGTTTTACAGTGAAAATTGATCGAACTTCAAACCGGCATTAGGAAACAGACTGAGAAACCAGACAAATAGTTTCTCCTGAAACCAGTTCCCTTTGTGCTAGATGAACAAACGTCTCTCCAACTGCTCAGTTCTGAGAGATATGTGTCTGTGAAAGCCGTCCTTCTTCTAGCTTTTTGGGAACACAAAGTTTCTTCTCAGTTACAAATTACACTCCTTCCATATACATGGTTGGGTACTAGCTCTAACTCGGTATTACAGTGAAAATTGAAGGAACTTCAAAACGGAACTAGAAAACAGACTGAGAAACCTCAGATAAAGTTTCTCCTCTATCCCGTTTCCTTTGTGCTAGATGAATAATCGTCTCTCCACATACTCTATTCTGAGAGATAAGTGTGTGTGAAAGCCGCCCTTCACCTATATTCTAGGGAACAGGAAGTTTCTTTTCAATTGCAAACTACAATCCATCCATATAAATGGAGATGTACTAGCTCCAACTCGGTTTTACAATGAAAAGTGAAGGAACTACAAACCGTCACTAGGAAACAGACTGAGAAACAAGAGTAAAACTTTCCCTGCAATCCTTTCCTATTGTGCTAGATGAACGAACGTCTCTCAACATGCTCAGTTCTGAGAGACAAGTGTGTGTGAAAGTCGCCCTTCACCTATATTCTAGGTAACAGAAAGTTTCTTTTCAGTTGCAAACTACACTCCATCCATATAAAAGGGGAGGTACTAGCTCCAGCTCGGATTTACAGTGAAAACTGCAGGATCTTCAAACCGGCACTAGGAAACAGGCTTAAAAAACACAGTAAGTGTTTCTCCTTCAACCCGTTCCCGTTGTGCTAGATTAACGAATATGTCTCTACATGCTCAGTTCTGAGAGATATGTGTGTGTAAAAGCCGTCTTTCAACTAGCTTGTTGGGAACACAAAGTTTCTTTCAGTTGCAAACTACACTCGATCCATATATATGGGTAGGTACAAGCTCCAACTCGTTTTCACTGTGAAAATTGCAGGAACTTCAAACTGGGGCTAGGAAACAGACTGAGCAAATGGAAATAAAGTTTCTCCTGCCACCCGATCCTTTTTGCGAGATGAAAGAACGTCACTCCACATGCTCATTTCTGAGAAATAAGTGTGTGTAAAAGCCGTCTTTCACCTAGCTTCTGAAGAACACAGTTTCTTTTCAGATGCAAAATACTCTTCATACTTGTATATTGTGATTTATTTGATAAAAATCGGATTTACAGTGAAAACTGCAGGAACTTCAAACCGTCACTGGGAAACAGAGTGAGAAACCAGAAAAAAAGTTTCCCCTGCAACCAGTTCCCTTTGTGTTACATGAACGAACATCTCTCCACATGCTCATTTCTGAGAGATAATTGTGTGTGAATGCCGTCCTTCACCTAAATATTTGGGAACACAAAGTTTCTTTTCAGTTGCAAAATACAATCCATCCATATATATATGTAGGTACTAGCTCCAACTCGGGTTTACAGTGAAAACTGCAGGAACTTCAAACCGGCAATAAGAAAAAGACTGAGAAAACACACTTAAAGTTTCTCCTGTGACACGTTCCCTTTGTGCTAGATGAACGAAGGTCTCTCCTCATCCTCATTTCTTAGAAATATTACTGTGTGAAAGGCGAACTTCAACTACATTGTAGAGAACACAAAGTTTCTTTTCAGTTGCAAACTACACTCCATCCATATATATGGGGTATACAAGCTAAAAATCGCTTTTACAGTGAAAATTGCAGGAATTTCAAACCGGCCCTAGAAACAGACTGAGAATCCAGACAAAAGTTACACCTGCAAAACGTTCCCTTTGTGCTAGATTAACGAACATCTCCCCACATGCTCAGTTCTGAGAGATAAATGTGTGTGAAAGCCGTCCATCACCTAGCTTGTTGGGAAGACAGATTCTTTTCGGTTGCAAATACACTGAATCCATATATATGGGGATTTACAAGCTCCAACTCGGATTTACAGTGAAAACTGCAGGAACTTCAATCTGTCACTAGGAAACAGACTGAGAAACAAGAGTAAAACTTCTCATGCAACCCGTTCCCTTTGTGCTAGATTAACGAACGTCTCTCAACCTGCTCAGTTCTGAGAGATAAGTGTGTGTGAAATCCGTCCTTCAACGTGCTTGTTGGGAACACAGAGTTTCTTTTCAGTTGCAAAATTCACACCATACATATATATGGGGAGGTATTAGCTCCAATTAAGTTTTACAGTGAAAATTGATCGAACTTCAAACCGGCATTAGGAAACAGACTGAGAAACCAGACAAATAGTTTCTCCTGAAACCAGTTCCCTTTGTGCTAGATGAACAAACGTCTCTCCAACTGCTCAGTTCTGAGAGATATGTGTCTGTGAAAGCCGTCCTTCTTCTAGCTTTTTGGGAACACAAAGTTTCTTCTCAGTTACAAATTACACTCCTTCCATATACATGGTTGGGTACTAGCTCTAACTCGGTATTACAGTGAAAATTGAAGGAACTTCAAAACGGAACTAGAAAACAGACTGAGAAACCTCAGATAAAGTTTCTCCTCTATCCCGTTTCCTTTGTGCTAGATGAATAATCGTCTCTCCACATACTCTATTCTGAGAGATAAGTGTGTGTGAAAGCCGCCCTTCACCTATATTCTAGGGAACAGGAAGTTTCTTTTCAATTGCAAACTACAATCCATCCATATAAATGGAGATGTACTAGCTCCAACTCGGTTTTACAATGAAAAGTGAAGGAACTACAAACCGTCACTAGGAAACAGACTGAGAAACAAGAGTAAAACTTTCCCTGCAATCCTTTCCTATTGTGCTAGATGAACGAACGTCTCTCAACATGCTCAGTTCTGAGAGACAAGTGTGTGTGAAAGTCGCCCTTCACCTATATTCTAGGTAACAGAAAGTTTCTTTTCAGTTGCAAACTACACTCCATCCATATAAAAGGGGAGGTACTAGCTCCAGCTCGGATTTACAGTGAAAACTGCAGGATCTTCAAACCGGCACTAGGAAACAGGCTTAAAAAACACAGTAAGTGTTTCTCCTTCAACCCGTTCCCGTTGTGCTAGATTAACGAATATGTCTCTACATGCTCAGTTCTGAGAGATATGTGTGTGTAAAAGCCGTCTTTCAACTAGCTTGTTGGGAACACAAAGTTTCTTTCAGTTGCAAACTACACTCGATCCATATATATGGGTAGGTACAAGCTCCAACTCGTTTTCACTGTGAAAATTGCAGGAACTTCAAACTGGGGCTAGGAAACAGACTGAGCAAATGGAAATAAAGTTTCTCCTGCCACCCGATCCTTTTTGCGAGATGAAAGAACGTCACTCCACATGCTCATTTCTGAGAAATAAGTGTGTGTAAAAGCCGTCTTTCACCTAGCTTCTGAAGAACACAGTTTCTTTTCAGATGCAAAATACTCTTCATACTTGTATATTGTGATTTATTTGATAAAAATCGGATTTACAGTGAAAACTGCAGGAACTTCAAACCGTCACTGGGAAACAGAGTGAGAAACCAGAAAAAAAGTTTCCCCTGCAACCAGTTCCCTTTGTGTTACATGAACGAACATCTCTCCACATGCTCATTTCTGAGAGATAATTGTGTGTGAATGCCGTCCTTCACCTAAATATTTGGGAACACAAAGTTTCTTTTCAGTTGCAAAATACAATCCATCCATATATATATGTAGGTACTAGCTCCAACTCGGGTTTACAGTGAAAACTGCAGGAACTTCAAACCGGCAATAAGAAAAAGACTGAGAAAACACACTTAAAGTTTCTCCTGTGACACGTTCCCTTTGTGCTAGATGAACGAAGGTCTCTCCTCATCCTCATTTCTTAGAAATATTACTGTGTGAAAGGCGAACTTCAACTACATTGTAGAGAACACAAAGTTTCTTTTCAGTTGCAAACTACACTCCATCCATATATATGGGGTATACAAGCTAAAAATCGCTTTTACAGTGAAAATTGCAGGAATTTCAAACCGGCCCTAGAAACAGACTGAGAATCCAGAAAAAAGTTACACCTGCAAAACTTTCCCTTTGAGCTAGATTAACGAACGTCTCCACACATGCTCAGTTCTGAGAGATAAATGTGTGTGAAAGCCGTCCTTCACCTAGCTTGTTGGGAAGACAGATTCTTTTCGGTTGCAAATACACTGAATCCATATATATGGGGATTTACAAGCTCCAAATCGGATTTACAGTGAAAACTGCAGGAACTTCAATCTGTCACTAGGAAACAGACTGAGAAACAAGAGTAAAACTTCCCATGCAACCCGTTCCCTTTGTGCTAGACTAACGAACGTCTCTCTAACTGCTCAGTTCTGAGAGATAAGTGTGTGTGAAATCCGTCCTTCAACGTGCTTGTTGGGAACACAGAGTTTCTTTTCAGTGGCAAAATACACACCAAACATATATATGGAGAGGTATTAGCTCCAATTAAGTTTTACAGTGAAAACTTAAAGAACTTCAAACCGGCATTAGGAAACAGATTGAGAAACCAGTCAAATAGTTTCTCCTGAAACCAGTTCCCTTTGTGGTAGATGAACAAATGTCTCTCCAATTGCTCAGTTCTGAGAGATATGTGTCTGTGAAAGCCGTCCTTCCTCTAGCTTTTTGGGAACACAAAGTTTCTTCTCAGTTACAAATTACACTCCTTCCATATACATGGTTGTGTACTAGCTCTAACTCGGTATTACAGTGAAAATTGAAGGAACTTCAAAACGGAACTAGAAAACAGACTGAGAAACCTCAGATAAAGTTTCTCCTCTATCCCGTTTCCTTTGTGCTAGATGAATAATCGTCTCTCCACATACTCAGTTCTGAGAGATAATTGTGTGTGAAAGCCGGCCTTCACCTATATTCTAGGGAACAGAAAGTTTCTTTTCAATTGCAAACTACAATCCATTCATATAAATGGAGATGTACTAGCTCCAACTCGGTTTTACAATGAAAAGTGAAGGAACTACAAACCGTCACTAGGAAACAGACTGAGAAACAAGAGTAAAACTTTCCCTGCAATCCTTTCCTATTGTGCTAGATGAACGAACGTCTCTCCACTTGCTGAGTTCTGAAAGATAAGTGTGTGTGAAAGCCGCCCTTCACCTACATTCTAGGTAACAGAAAGTTTCTTTTCAGTTGCAAACTACACTCCATCCATATAAATGGGTAGGTATTAAACCCAAATCTGTTTTAAAGTGAAAACTGCAGGATCTTCAATCCGGCTCTAGGAAACTGCCTTAGAAACTAGAGTAATTTTTTCACATGCAACCCGTTCCCTTTGTGCTACATTAATGAACGTCTCTCTAACTGCTCTGTTCTGAGAGATAAGTGTGTGTGAAAGCCGTCCTTCAACTTGCTTGTTGGGAAAACAGAGTTTCTTTTCAGTTGCAAAATACACACCATACATATATATGGGGAGGTATTAGCCCCAATTAATTTTTACAGTGAAAACTGCAGGAACTTCAAACCGGCACTAGGAAACAGACTGAGAAACCAGACAAATAGTTTCTCCTGCAACCACTTCCATTTGTGCTAGATGAACGAACGTCTCTCCACTTGCTCATTTCTGAGAAATAAGTGTCTGTGAAAGCCGTCATTCCTCTAGCTTTCTGGGAACACAAAGTTTCTTTTCAAATGCAAACTACACGCCATCCATATATATGGGCAGGTACTAGCTCCAACTCGGATTTACTGTGAAAATTGCAGGAACTTCAAACAGGCACTTTGAAACAGACTGAGAAAATGGAGATAAATTTTCTCCTGCCACCCGATCCCTTTTTGCGAGATAAACGAACGTCACTCCACATGCTCATTTCTGAGAGATAATTGTGTGTAAAAGCCGTCTTTCACCTAGCTTCTGAAAAACACAGTTTCTTTTCAGTTGCAAATACACTGCATCCATATATATGGGATTTACTAGCTCCAAATCGGATTTACAGTGAAAACTGCAGGAACTACAAACCGTCACTAGGAAACAGACTGAGAAACCAGACAAAAAGATTCCCCTGCAACCAGTTCCCTTTGGGTTAGATGAACGAACGTCTCTCAACATGCTCAGTTCTGAGAGATAAGTGTGTGTGCAAGCCGTCCTTCACCTAGCTTGTTGGAAAAACAGTGTTTCTTTTCATTTGCCAACTACACTCCATCCATGTATATGGTGAGGTAATAGCTCCAACTTTGTTTTACAGTGAAATCTGCAGGAAATTTAAAACGTCACTAGAAATCAGACTGAGAAACCAGAGTAAAATTTCTCCTGCAACCCGTTCCCTTTGAGCTAGATGAACGAAAGTCTCTCAACATGCTCAGTTCTGAGAGATAAGGGTGTGTGAAAGCCGCCCTTCACCTACATTCTAGGTAACAAAAAGCTTCTATTCAGTTGCAAATTACTCTCCATCCATATAAATGGTGAGGTACTAGCTCCAGCTCGGTTTTACAGTGAAAACTGCAGGATCTTCAAACCGGCGCTAGGAAAAAGGCTTAGAAAACACACTAAGTGTTTCTCTTTCAACCCGTTCCCGTTGTGCTAGATTAACGAATGTGTCTCCACATGCTCAGTTCTGAGAGATATGTGTGTGTAAAAGCCGTCTTTCAACTAGCTTTTTGTGAAAACAAAGTTTCTTTCAGTTGCAAACTACACTCCATCCATATATATGGGGAGGTACAAGCTCCAACTCGTTTTCACTGTGAAAATTGCAGGAACATGAAACTGGGGCTAGGAAACAGACTGAGCAAATGGAAATAAAGTTTCTCCTGCCACCCGATCCCTTTTTGCTAGATGAACGAACGTCACTCCACATGCTCATTTCTGAGAGATAAGTGTGTGTAAAAGCCGTCTTTCACCTAGCTTCTGAAGAACACAGTTTCTTTTCAGATGCAAAATACTCTTCATACTTGTATATTGTGATTTATTAGATCCAAATCGGATTTACAGTGAAAACTGCAGGAACTTCAAACCTTCATGGGAAACAGTGTGAAACCAGACAAAAATTTCCCCTGCAACCAGTTCCTTTGTGTTACATGATCGAACGTCTCTCCACACGCTCATTTCTGAGAGATAATTGTGTGTGAATGCCGTCCTTCACCTAAATATTTGGGAACACAAAGTGTCTTTCCAGTTGCAAACTACACTCCATCCATATATATATGTAGGTACTAGCTCCAACTCGGTTTTACAGTGTAAACTGCAGGAACTTCAAACCGGCAATAAGAAAAAGACTGAGAAAACACACTTAAAGTTTCTCCTGTGACACGTTCCCTTTGTGCTAGATGAACGAAGGTCTCTCCACATCCTCAGATCTTAGAAATATTACTGTGTGAAAGGCGTACTTCAACTAGATTGTAGAGAACACAAAGTTTCTTTTCAGTTGCAAACTACACTCCATCCATATATATGGGGTTGTACAAGCTCCAAATCGTTTTTTCAGTGAAATTTGTAGGATTTCAAACCGGCCCTAAAAACAGACTGAGAATCCAGACTAAAAGTTACTCCTGCAAGAAGTTCCATTTGTGCTAGACTAACGAACGTCTCTCTAACTGCTCAGTTCTGAGAGATATGTGTGTGTGAATTCCGTCCTTCAACGTGCTTGTTGGGAACACAGAGTTTCTTTTCAGTTGCAAAATACACACCATACATATATATGGGAGGTATTAGCTCCAAATAAGTTTTACAGTGAAAACTGCATGAACTTCAAACCGGCACTAGGAAACAGACTGAGAAACCAGACAAATAGTTTCTCCTGAAACCAGTTCCCTTTGTGCTTGATGAACAAACGTCTCTCCACTTGATCAGTTCTGAGAGATAAGTGTCTGTGAAAACCGTATTTCCTCTAGCTTTTTGGGAACACAATGTTTCTTCTCAGTTACAAATTACACTCCTTCATATACATGGGTGGGTAATAGCTCCATCTCGGTATTACAGTGAAAATTGTAGGAACTTTAAAACGGAACTAGAAAACAGACTGAGAAACCACAGATAAAGTTTCTCCTGTATCCCGTTTCCTTTGTGCTAGATGAACAACCGTCTCTCCACATACTCAGTTCTGAGAGATAAGTGTGTGTGAAAGCCGCCCTTCACCTATATTCTAGGGAACAGTATGTTTCTTTTCAATTGCAAAATACACTCCATCCATATTTATGGGGATGTACTAGCTCCAACTCGGTTTTACAATGAAAAGTGAAGGAACTGCAAAACGTCACTAGGAAACAGACTGAGAAACAAGAGTAAAACTTCCCCTGCAATCCTTTCCTATTTTGCTAGATGAACGAACGTCTCTCCACTTGATGAGTTCTGAGAGATAAGTGTGTGTGAAAGCCGCCCTTCACCTACATTCTTGGTAACAGAAAGATTATTTTCAGTTGCAAACTACACTCCATCCATATAAATGGGGAGGTAATAGCTCCATCTCGGTTTTACAGTGAAAACTACAGGATCTTCAAACCGGCACTAGGAAACAGGCTTAGAAATCACAGTAATTGTTTCCCCTTCAACACGTTCCCGTTGTGCTAGATTAACGAATGTCTATCAAAATGCTCATTTCTGAGAGATAAGTGTGTGTGAAAGCCGTCCTTCAACTTGCTTGTTGGGAACACAGAGTTTCTTTTCAGTTGCAAACTACCCACCATACATATATATGGGGAGGTATTAGCTCCAATTAATTTTTACAGTGAAAACTGCAGGAATTTCAAACCGACACTAGGAAACAGACTGGGAAACCAGACAAATAATTTCCCCTGCAAACACTTCCCTTTGTGCTACATGAACAATCGTCTCTCCACATGCTCAGTTCTGAGAATTATGTGTGTGTAAAAGCCGTCTTTCAACTAGCTTGTTGGGAACAAAAAGTTTCTTTCAGTTGCAAAATACACTCCATCCTTATATATGGGGAGGTACTAGCTCCAACTCGGTTTCACTGTGAAAATTGCAGGAACTTCAAACTGGGGCTAGGAAACAGACTGAGCAAATGGAAATAAAGTTTCTCCTGCCACCCGATCCCTTTTTGCTAGATGAACGAACGTCACTCCACTTGCTCATTTCTGAGAGATAATTGTGTGTAAAAGCCGTCTTTCACCTAACTTCTGAAGAACATATTTTTTTTCAGATGCAAAATACTCTTCATCCTTGTATATTGTGATTTATTAGATCCAAATCGGATTTACAGTGAAAACTGCAGGAACTTCAAACCATCACTGGGAAACAGAGTGAGAAACCAGACAAAAAGTTTCCCCTGCAACCAGTTCCATTTCTGTTACATGAACGAACGTCTCTCCACATGCTCATTTCTAGGAGATAATTGTGTGTGAATGCCGTCCTTCACCTAAATATTTGGGAACACAAAGTGTCTTTTCAGTTGCAAACTACACTCCATCCATATATATATGTAGGTACTAGCTCCAAATCGGGTTTACAGTGAAAACTGCAGGAACTTCAAACCGGCAATAAGAAAAAGACTGAGAAAACACACTTAAAATTTCTCCTGTGACACGTTCCCTTTGTGCTAGATGAACGAAGGTCTCTCCACATCCTCAGATCTTAGAAATATTACTGTGTGAAAGGCGTACTTCAACTACATTGTAGAGAACACAAAGTTTCTTTCCAGTTGCAAACTACACTCCATTTATATATATGGGGATGTACAAGATCCAAATCATATTTACAGTGAAAATTGCAGGAATTTCAAACCGGCCCTTGAAACAGACTGAGAATCCAGACTAAAAGTTACACCTGCAACACGTTCCCTTTGTGCTAGATTAACGAACGTCTCCCCACATGCTCAGTTCTGAGAGATAAATGTGTGTGAAAGCCGTCCTTCACCTAGCTTGTTGGGAAAACAGATTCTTTTCGGTTGCAAATACACTGAATCCATATATATGGGGATTTACAAGCTCCAACTCGGATTTACAGTGAAAACTGCAGGAACTTCAATCTGTCACTAGGAAACAGACTGAGAAACAAGAGTAAAACTTCCCATGCAACCCGTTCCCTTTGTGCTAGACTAACGAACGTCTCTCTAACTGCTCAGTTCTGAGAGATATGTGTGTGTGAATTCCGTCCTTCAACGTGCTTGTTGGGGACACAGAGTTTCTTTTCAGTTGCAAAATACACACCATACATATATATGGGGAGGTATTAGCTCCAAATAATTTTTACAGTGAAAACTGCAGGAACTTCAAACCGGCACTAGGAAACAGACTGAGAAACCAGACAAATAGTTTCTCCTGAAACCAGTTCCATTTGTGCTTGATGAACAAACGTCTCTCCACTTGCTCAGTTCTGAGAGATAAGTGTCTGTGAAAACCGTACTTCCTCTAGCTTTTTGGGAACACAATGTTTCTTCTCAGTTGCAAATTACACTCCTTCCATACACATGGGTGGGTACTAGCTCCAACTCGGTATTACAGTGAAAATTGAAGGAACTTTAAAACGGAACTAGAAAACAGACTGAGAAACCACAGATAAAGTTTTTCCTGTATCCCGTTTCCTTTGTGCTAGATGAACAATCGTCTCTCCACATACTCAGTTCTGAGAGATAAGTGTGTTAATTCCATCCTTCAACTTGCTTTTTGGGAACACAGAGTTTCTTTTCAGTTGCACAATACACACCATACTTATATATGGGGAGGTATTAGCTCCAATTAATTTTTACAGTGAAAACTGCAGGAACTTTAAACCGGCACTAGGAAACAGACTGAGAAACCAGACAAATAGTTTCTCCTGCAACCACTTCAATTTGTGCTAGATGAACGAACTTCTCTCCACTTGCTCAGTTTTGAGAGATATGTGTCTGTGAAAGCCGTCCTTCCTGTAGCTTTTTGGGAACAGAAAGTTTCTTTTCAAATGCAAACAACACGCCATCCATATATATGGGCATATACTAGCTCCAAATCGGTTTTACTGTGAAAATTGCAGGAACTTCAAACAGGCACTTTGAAACAGACTGAGAAAATGGAGATAAAGTTTCTCCTGCCACCCGATCCCTTTATGCGAGATGAATGAACGTCACTCCACATGATCATTTCTGAGAGATAATTGTGTGTAAAAGCCATCTTTCACCTAGCTTCTGAAAAACACAGTTTCTTTTCAGTTGCAAATACACTGCATCCATATATATGGGATTTACTAGCCCCAAATCGAATTTACAGTGAAAACTGCAGGAACTTCAAACCGTCACTAGGAAACAGACTGAGAAACCAGACAAAAAGATTCCCCTGCAACCAGTTCCCTTTGTGTTAGGTGAACGAACGTCTCTCAACATGCTCAGTTCTGAGAGATAAGTGTGTGTGCAAGCCGTCCTTCACCTAGCTTGTTGGAAAAACTGTGTTTCTTTTCATTTGCCAACTACACACCATCCATGTATATGGGGAGATACTAGCTTCAACTTTGTTTTACAGTGAAATCTGCAGGAGATTCAAAACGTCACTAGAAATCAGACTGAGAAACCAGAGTAAAATTTCTCCTGCAACACGTTCTCTTTTTGCTAGATGAAGGAAGGTCTCTCCACTTGCTCAGTTCTGAATGATAAGTGTGTGTGAAGCCGCCCTTCAACTACATTCTAGGTAACAGAAAGTTTCTTTTCAGTTGCAAACTACACTCCATCCATATAAATGGGGAGGTACTAGCTCCAGCTCGGTTTTACAGTGAAAACTGCAGGAACTTCAAACCGGCACTAGGAAACAGGCTTAGAAATCACAGTAATTGTTTATCCTTCAACACGTTCCCCTTGTGCTAGATTAACGAATGTCTCTCTAAATGCTCATTTCTGAGAGATAAGTATGTGTGAATGCCGTCTTTCAACTTGCTTGTTGGGAACACAGAGTTTCTTTTCAGTTGCAAACTACACACCATACATATATATGGGGAGGTATTAGCTCCAATTAATTTTTACATTGAAAACTGCAGGAACTTCAAACCGACACTAGGAAACAGACTGGGAAACCAGACAAATAGTTTCCCCTGCAAACTGTTCCCTTTTTGCTATATGAACGAACGTCTCTCCACATGCTTATTTCTGAGAGATATGTGTGTGTAAAAGCCGTCTTTCCTCTAGCTTGTTGGGAACAAAAAGTTTCTTTCAGTTGCAAACTACACTCCATTCATATATTAGTGGAATTACTAGCTCCAACTCGGTTTTACTGTGAAAATTGCAGGAGCTTCAAACAGGCGCTAGGATACAGGCTGAGCAAATGGAAATAAAGTTTCTCCTGCCACCCGATCCCTTTTTGCGAGATGAACGAACGTCAATCCACATGCTCATTTCTGAGAGATAAGTGTGTTTAAAAGCCTTCTTTCACCTAGCTTCTGAAGAACACAGTTCCTTTTCAGTTGCAATATACTCTTCATCCGTGGATATTGTGATTTACTAAAACCAAACCAGATTTACAGTGAAAACTGCAGGAACTTCAAACTGTCACTGGGATACAGAGTGAGAAACCAGACAAAAAGTTTCCCCTGCAAGCATTTCCCTTTGTGTTACATGAACAAACGTCACCACATGCTCATTTCTGAGAGATAATTGTGTGTGAATGCCGTCCTTCAATTAAATATTTGGGAACATAAAGTGTCTTTTCAGTTGCAAACTACACTCCATCCATATATATATGTAGGTACTAGCTCCAACTCGGTTTTACAGTGAAAACTGCAGGAACTTCAAACCGGCAATAAGAAAACGACTGAGAAAACACACTTAAAATTTCTCCTGTGACACGTTCCCTTTGTGCTAGATGAACGAAGGTCTCTCCACATCCTAATTTCTTAGAAATATTACTGTGTGAAAGGCATACTTCAACTAGATTGTAGAGAACACAAAGTTTCTTTTCAGTTTCAAACTACACTCCATCCTTATATATGGGTATGTACAAGATCCAAATCACTTTTACAGTGAAAATTGCAGGAATTTCAAACCGGCCCTAGAAACAGACTGAGAATCCAGAATAAAAGTTACTCCTGCAAAACGTTCCCTTTGTGCTAGATTAACGAACGTCTCCCCACATGCTCAGTTCTGAGAGATAAATGTGTGTGAAAGCCGTCCTTCACCTAGCTTGTTGGGAACACTGATTCTTTTCGGTTGCAAAAACACTGAATCCATATATATGGGGATTTACAAGTTCCAACTCGGATTTACAGTGAAAACTGCAGGAACTTCAATCTGTCACTAGGAAACAGACTGAGAAACAAGAGTAAAAATTCTCATGCAACCCATTCCATTTGTTCTAGACTAACGAACGTCTCTCTAACTGCTCAGTTCTGAGAGATAAGTGTGTGTGAAATCCGTCCTTCAACGTGCTTGTTGGGAACACAGAGTTTCTTTTCAGTTGCAAAATACACACCATACATATATATGGGGAGTTATTAGCTCCAATTAAGTTTTACAGTGAAAACTGCAGGAACTTCAAACCGGCACTAGGAAACAGACTGAGAAACCAGAAAAATAGTTTCTCCTGAAACCAGTTCCCTTTGTGCTAGATGAACAAACGTCTCTCCACTTGCTCAGTTCTGAGAGATATGTGTCTCTGAAAGCCGTCCTTCCTCTAGCTTTTTGGGAACACAAAGTTTCTTCTCAGTTGCAAATTACACTCCTTCCATATACATGGTTGGGTACTAGCTCCAACTCGGTATTACAGTGAAAATTGAAGGAACTTCAAAACGGAACTAGCAAACAGACTGAGAATCCAGAGATAAAGTTTCTCCTGTATCCCGTTTACTTTGTCCTAGATGAATAATCTTCTCTCCACATGCTCATTTCTGAGAGATAATTGTGTGTAAAAGCCGTCTTTCACCTAGCTTCTGAAGAACACACTTTCTTTTCAGTTGTAAATTCACTGAATCCATATATATGGGGATTCACTAGCACCAACTCGGATTTATAGTGAATACTGCAGGATCTTCTAACCGTCTCTTGGAAACAGACTGAGAAACAAGAGTAAAACTTCACCTGCAACACTTTCCTAATGTGTTAGATGAAGTAACGTCTCTCCACATGCTCATTTCTGAGAGATAAGTGTGTGTGAAAGCCGTCCTTCACCTAAATATTTGGGAACACAAAGTGTCTATTCAGTTACAAGCTACATTTCATCCATATATATGGGGAGGTACAAGCTCCAAATCTGTATTACAGTGAAAACTGCAGGAACTTCAAACCGGCACTAAGAAACAGACTGAGAAAACAAAATTAAAGCTTCTCCTGTGACACTTTCCCTATGTGCTAGATAAATGAACGTATCTCCACAAGCTCACTTCTGAGAGATATGTGTGAATGAAAGCCGTCCTTCAACTACCTTGTCTGGAACACAAAATTTCTTTTCAGTAGCAAACTACGCTCCATCCATATATATGGGGAGGTACTAGCTTCAAATTAATTTTACTGTGAAACCTGCCGGAACTTCAAACTAGCCCTAGGAAACAGACTGAATAACCAGAATAAAAGATTCTCCTGAAAACCGTTCCCTTTGTGTTAGATGAACGAACGTCTCTCCACATGATCATTTCAGAGCGATAAGTGTGTGTGAAAGCCGTCCTTCACCTAAATATTTGGGAACACAAATGTCTATTCAGTCGCAAACTACACTTCATCCATATATATGGGGAGGTACTAGATCCAAAAATGTATTACAGTGAAAACTGCAGGATCTTCAATCCGGCACTAGGAAACAGGGTTAGAAACTAGAATAATTGTTTCACCTGCAACCCGTTCCCTTTGTGCTAGATTAACGAACGTCTCTCTAAATGCTCAGTTCTGAGAGATAAGTATGTGTGAAAGCAGTCATTCACCTTACTTGTTGGGAACACAGAGTTTCCTTTAATTTGCAAACTACAAACCATACATATATATGGTTAGGTATTAGCTCCAACTAGTTTTTACAGTGAAAACTGTATGAACTTCAAACCGGCACTAGGAAACTGAAAGAAAGGAGACAAAAAGTTTCTCCTGCAAACAGTTTCCTTTGTGCTAGATGAAAGAACGTCTCTCCACATGCTCAGTTCTGAGAGATAAATGTGTGTGAAAGCCGCCTTTCATCTACCTTGTTGGGAACACAATTTCTTTTCATTTGCAAATTACACTGCATCCATATATATGGGGATTTACTAGCAGAAACTCGGATTTAGAGTGAAAAATGCAGGAACTTCTAACCGTCAATAGGAAACAGACTGAGAAACCAGACTTAAAGTTTCTCCTGCAAACCATCCCCTTTGTGCTAGATGAACGAACGTCTCTCCACAAGCTCTGTTCTGAGAGATAAGTGTTTGTGAAAGCCTTATTTCACCTAGCATTTTGGGAACACAAAGTTTCTTTTCAGTTGCAAACTACACTCCATCCATATATATGGGGAGGTTCTGACTCCAACTAGGTTTTACAGTGAATTTTGCAGGAATATCAAACAGGCACTAGGAAACAGACTGAGAAACCAGACAATAAGTTTCTCCTGCAACCCTTTAATTTTGTGCTAGATGAACAAAAGTCTCTCCACATGCTCAGTTCTTAGAGATAAGTGTGTGTGAAAGGCTTACTTCAACTGAATTGTAGAGAACACAAAGTTTCTTTTCAGTTGCAAACTACACTCCATTCATATACATGGGTGGGTACTAGCTCCAACTCGATATTACAGTGAGAACTGAAGGAACTTCAAATTGGCACTAGAAAACTGACTGAGAAACCACAGATAAAGTTTCTCCTGCAACACGTTCCCTTTGAGCTTGACGAACGAACTTCTCTGCACATAATCATTTCTGAGAGATAAGTGTCTTTGAAAGCCGTCCTTCACCTTGCTTGATGGGAACACAGAGATTCTTTTCAGTTGTTAAGTACAAACCATCCATATATATGGGGAGGTAAAAGCTCCAAATCGGTTTTACAGTGAAACCTGCTGGAATTTCAAACAGGTACTAGGAAACAGACTGAGAAACCAGTCTAAAAGTTTCTCTGGCAAACCGTCCCCTTTGTCCTAGATGAACGAACGTCTCTCCACATGCTCATTTCAGAGAGATAATTGTGTGTGAAAGCCGTCCTTCCTCTAGCTTGTTGGAAACACAAAGTTTCTTTTCAGTTGCAAACTACTCTCCATCCATATATATGGGGTGGTACTAGCTCCAAATCTGATTTAAAGTGAAAATTGCAGGAACTTCAAACAGGAACTAAGAAACAGACTGAGAAACCACAATAAAAGTTTCTCCTGCAACCAGTTCCCTTTGGGCTAGATGAAAAAAAATATCTCCAAATGCTCAATTCTGAGAGATAAATGTGTGTGAAAGCCGTCCTTCTTCTAGCTTGCTGGGAACACAAATTCTTTTCATTTGCAAAATACACTGCATCCATATATATGTGGATTTAATAGCACCAACTCGGAATTACAGTGAAAACTGCAGGATATACAAACCGGCCCAAGGAAACAGACTAAGCATCCACACTAAATATTTCTCCTGCAAACTGTTCCCTTTCTGCTCGATGAACGAACGTCTCTCAACATGCTCAGTTCTGAGAGATAAGTGTGTGTGCAATCGTCCTTAAATCAGCTTGTGGGAAATTAGAGTTTGTTTTCAGTTGCAAATTACACTCCATCCATATATTTGAGGAGGTACTAGCTCCAACTCGGTTTTACTGTGAAAAATGCAGGAAATTCAAAACGTCACTAGAAAACAGACTGAGAAACCAGTGTAAAATTTCTCCTGCCACCCATTCCCTTTGTGCTAGATGAATGAACATCTCTCCACTTGCTCAGTTCTGAATGATAAGTGTGTGTGAAAGCCTTCCTTCTTCTAGCTTGTTGGGAACACAAAGTTTCTTCTCAGTTGCCATCTACACTCCATCCATATAAATGGGGAGGTAATAGCTCCAACTGTGGTTTACGGTGAAAATTGCAGGGACTACCAAACGGCGGGAGGAAACAGACTGTGAAACCACACTAAACGTTTCTCCTGCAACCATTTCCCTTTGTGCTAGATTAACGAACGTCTCCACATACTCAGTTCTGAGAGATAAATGTGTGTGAAAGCTGTCCTTCACCTAGCTTGTTGGGAACACAGTTTCATTTCTGTTGCAAAATTCACTGCATCCATATATATGGGGATTTACTAGCTCCAACTCGTATTTACAGTGAAAACTGAAGGAACTTCAAATCATCACTCGGAAACAGACTGAGAAAGAAGTGTAAAATTTCTCCTGTAACCCTTTCCTATTGTGCTAAATGAACGAAACTCTCTCCACTTGCTCAGATCTGAGAGATAAGTGAGTGTGAAAGCCGTACTTCACCTAGCTTGTAGGGAACACAAAGTGTCTTTTCATTTGCAATCTACACTGCAAAATATATATGGGGAAGTACTAGCTCCAAATCGGATTTACAGTGAAAATTGCTGGAATTTCAAACCGCCACTAGGAAACAGACTGAGAATCCACAATAAATGATTTTCCTACAAACCGTTCCCTTTGTGCTACATGAACAAACATCTCTCCACATGCTCAGTTCTGAGAGATAATTGTGTGTGAAATCCGTCCTTCACCTATCTTGTTGGGAACAAAAAGTTTCTTTTCAGTTGCAAGCTACACTCCATCCATATATATGGGGAGGTACTAGCTTCAAATCAATTTTACAGTGAAACCTGCCGGAACTTCAAACCAGCCCTAAGAATCAGACTGAATAACCAGACTAAAAGATTCTCCTGAAAACCGTTCCCTTTGTGTTAGATGAATGAACATCTCTCCACATGCTCAATTCAGAGAGATAAGTGTGTGTGAAAGCCGTCCTTCACCTAAATATTTGGGAACACATATGTCTATTCATTTGCAAACTACACTTCATCCATATATATGGGGAGGTACTAGCTCCAAACCTGTATTACAGTGAAAACTGCAGGATCTTCTAACTGGCACTAGGAAACAGGCTTAGAAATTAGAGTAATTGTTTCTCCTGCAACCAGTTCCATTTGTGCTAGATTAACGAACTTCTCTAAATGCTCAGTTCTGAGGGATAAGTATGTGTGAAAGACGTTATTCAACTTGCTTGTTGGGAACACAGAATTTCCTTTAATTTGCAAACTACAAACCATACATATATATGGTTAGGTATTAGCTCCAACGAGTTTTTACAGTGAAAACTGCATGAAATTCAAACCGGCACTAGGAAACTGAAAGAAACCAGACAAAAAGTTTCTCTTGCAAACAGTTCCCTTTGTGCTAGATGAAAGAAAGTCTCTCCACATGCTCAGTTCTGAGAGATAAATGTGTGTGAAAGCCGCCATTCACCTACCTTGTTGGGAACACAATTTCTTTTCATTTGAAAATTACACTGCATCTATATATATATATATGGGGATTTACTAGCTCCAACTCAGATTTACAGTGAAAACTGCAGGATCTTCTAACCGTCAATAGGAAACAGACTGAGAAACCTGACTAAAAGTTTCTCTTGCAACCCGTTCCCTTTGTGCTAGTTGAACGAACGTCTCTCCTCATGCTCATTTCTGAGAGATAAGTGTGTGTGAAAGCCATGCTTCACCTAAATATTTGGGAACACAAAGTGTCTATTCAGTTGCAAACTACACTCCTTCCATATATATGGGGATGTACTATATCCAACATGGTTTTACAGTGAAAACTGCAGGAACTTCATACCGGCACTAAGAAACAGACTGAGAAAACACACTTAAAGTTTCCCTGTGACCCGTTCCCTATGTGCTAGATGAACGAACTTGTCTCCACATAATCATTTCTGAGAGATAAGTGTCTGTGAAAGCCGTTTTTCAACTTGCTTGTTGGGAACACAAAGTTTCTTTTCAGTTGCTAACTACACACCATGCATATATATGGGGAGGTACTAGCTCCAAATCGGTTTTACATTGAAACCTGCAGGAACGTGAATCAGACACTAGGAAACAGACTGAGAAACCACAGTAAAAGTTTCTGCTGCGACCTGTTCTATTTGTGCTAGATGAACGAACGTCTCTCAACATGCTCAGTTCTGAGAGATACTTGTGTGTGAAAGGCGTATTTCAACTATATTGTAGAGAACAATAAGTTTCTTTTCATATGCAAACTACACTCCATCCATATATATGCTTAACTTCTAGCTCCAACTCTGTATTTCAGTGACAAATGAAGGTACTTCAAACCGGCACTAGGAAACAGAATGAGAAACAAAAAAAAAGTTTACCTGCCAACCGATCCCTCTGTGCTAGATGAACGAACGTCTCTCAACTTGCTCAGTTCTGAGAGATAAGTGTGTGTGCAAGACGTCCTTCACCTAGCTTGTTGGGAAAACAGAGTTTCTTTTCAGTTGCTAACTACACTCCATCCTTATATTTGGGGAGGTACTAGCTCCAACTCGGTTTTACATTGAAAACTGCAGGAATTTCAAACCGTCACTAGAAAACAGACTGAGAAACGAGGGTAAAATTTCTCCTGCAACCCTTTCCCTTTGTGCTAGATGAACGATCATCTCTCCACTTGCTCAGTTCTGAATGATATATGTGTGTGAAACCCGTCCTTCTTCTTGCTTATTGGGAATACAAAGTTTCTTCTCATTTGCCATCTACATTCCATCCATATAAATGTGGAGGTAATAGATCCAACTGGTGTTTATGGTGAAAAATGCAGGAACAACAAAACGGCGGTAGGAAACAGACTGAGAAACCGCACTAAAAGTTTCTCCTGACAACCGATCCCTTTGTGAAAGATGAACGAACGTCTCTCAACATGCTTAGTTCTGAGAGATAAGTGTGTGTGCAAGCCATCCTTCACCTTGCTTGTTGTGAACAGGGTTTCTTTTCAGTTGCAAACTACAAAACATCCATATATATGGGGAGGAACAAGCTCCAAATACATTTTACTGTGAAAACTGCAGGATAATCAAAGCGGCACTAGGAAACAGACTGAGAAACCAGACAAAAAGTTTCTCCTGCAACCAGTTCCATTTGTGCTAATAGAACGAACGTATCTCCACATGCTCAGTTCTGAGAGAAAAATGTGTGTTGAAGCCGTCCTTCAACTAGCTTGTTGGGAACACAATTTCTTTTCATTTGCAAAATACACTGCATCCATATATATAGGGATTTACCAGCACCAATTCGGATTTACAGTGAAAACTGCAGAAAATTCTAACCATTTCTAGGAAACAGACTGAGAAACAAGAGCAAAACTTCCCCTGCAAACATTTTCTATTGTGCTAGATGAACGAACGTCTCTCCACTTACTCAGTTCTGAGAGATAATTATGTGTGAAAGCCATACTTCCTCTATCTTGTTGGGAAAACAAAGAGTCTTTTCAGTTGCAAACTACATTCCATCCATATATATGGTCATGTACAAGCTCCAACTCGGTTTTATAGTGAAAACTGCAGGATCTTCTAACCGGCACAAGGAAACAAACTGAGAATACATGCTAAATGTTTCTCCTGCTAACTGTTCCCTTTGTACTACATGAACGAAACTCTCTACACATGCTCAGTTCTGAGAGATAATTGTGTGTGAAATCCGTCCTTCACCTAGCTTGTTGGGAACACATAGTTTCTTTTCAGTTGAAAACTATTGTCTATTCATATATATGGGAAGGTACTAGCTCCAACTCAGATTTACAGTGAAAATTGCAGGAACTAAAAACGGCACTAGGAAACAGACTGAGAATCCACACTAAAAGTTCCCCTGCAAACCGTTCCCTTTGTGGTAGATAAACGAACGTCTCTCCACATGCTCAGTTCTGAGAGATATGTGTGAGTGAAAGCCGTCCTTCACCTAGCTTGTTGGGAACACAAAGTTTCTTTTCAGTTGCAAAATACACTCCATCGATTTACATGGGTATGTTCTAGTTCCAACTCGATATTACAGTGACAACTGAGGGAACTTCAAACCGGCACTCGGAAACAGACTGAGAAACCAGACAAAAGATTCCCTGCCACACGTTAACTTTGTGCTAGATGAACGAACATCTCTCATCGTGCTCAGTTCTGAGAGAAAAGAATTTGTGAAAGCTGGTCTTCAAATAGCTTGTTTGGAAAAAAAAGGTTCTTTCAGTTGAAAACTACAATCCATCCATATATATGGGGAAGTACAAGCTCCAACTCAGTTTTACAGTGAAAACTGCAGGAAATTCAAACCGGCACTAGGAAACAGAATGAGAAACCAGAGTAAAATTTCTCCAGCAACCCCTTCCTTAGTGCTACATGAAGGAAAGTCTCTCCACTTGCTAAGTTCTGAGGGATAAGTGTGTGTGAAAGGCGTCCTTCCTCTAGCTTTTTGGGAACACAAAGTTTCTACTCAGTTGCAAATTAGAATCCATCCGTATACAACGGTGGCTTCTAGCTCCAACTCGGTATTACAGTGAAAAATGAAGGAACTTCATATCGGCATCAGGAATCACACTGAGAAACCACAGATAAAGTTTCTCCTGCAACCCGTTTCATTTGTGCTAGATGAACGATCGTATCTATTCATACTCAGTTCTGAGAGATAAGTGTGTGAGAAAGCCGTCCTTCACCTACCTTCTAGGGAACAGAAAGTTTCTTTTCAGTTTTAAACTACACTCCATCCATATAAATTGAGAGGTACTAGCTCCAAGTCGATTTTACAGTGAAAAATGCAGGATCTTCAAACCGGCACTAGGAAACAGGCTGAGAAACCAGAGTAAGTGTTTCTCCTGCAACCCGTTCCCTTTGTGCTAGATTAAAAAACGTCTCTCTAAGTGCTGAGTTCTGAGAGATAAGTGTGTGTGAAAGCCGTCATTCACCTTGCTTATTGGGATCACAGAGTTTCTTTTCAGTTGCAAACTACAAACCATACATATATATGGGGAGGTACTAGCTCCAACTCTGTTTTACTGTGGAAATTGCAGGAGCTTCAAACAGGCACTAGGAAACAGACTGAGAAACCGGAGATAAGGTTTCTCCTGCAAACCGTTCCCTTTTTGCGAGATGAACGAACATCCCTCCACATGCCCATTTCTGAGAAATAAATGTGTGTAAAAGCCGTCTTTCAACTAGCTTCTGAGGAACACAGTTTCGTTTCAATTGCAAAATACAGTACATGCAAATATACTGGGATTAACTAGCTCCATCTCGGATTTACAGTGAAAACTACAATAAATTTAAACAGTCACTAGGAAACAGAATGAGAAACCAGAAAAAATGTTTCCCCTGCGACCTGTTCCCTTTGTGATAGATGAACGAACGTCTCTACACATGCACATTTCTGAGAGATAAGTGTGTGTGAATGCCGTCCTTCACCTAAATATTTGGGAACACAAAGTGTCTTTTCAGTTGCAAACTACACTCCATCCATATATATGGGTAGTTACTAGCTCCAACTCTGTTTTACAGTGAAAACTACACTAACTTCAAACTGGCAGTATGAAACAGACTGAGATACCACAAAAAAAGTTTCTTCTGCAAACCGTTCCCTTTGCGTTAGATGAACGAACGTCTCTCAACATGCTCAGTTCTGAGAGATAAGTGCGTGTGAAAGCCGTCCTTCACCTAGCTTGTTGGAGAACACAATTTCTTTTCATTTGCAAAATACACTGCATCCATATATATGGGGATTTACTAGCACCAACTCGGATTTACAGTGAAAACTGCAGGATCTTCTAACCGTCACTAGTAAACAGACTGAGAAACAAGAGTAAGACTTCCCATGCAAAACTTTCCTATTGTGCTAGATGAACGAAAGTCTCTCCACTTGCTCAGTTCTGAGAGATAAGTGTGTATGAAAGCCATCCTTCCTCCATCTTCTTGGGAACACAAAGTTTCTTCTCAGTTGCAAACTACATTCCATCCATATTTATGGTCATGTACAAGCTCCAACTCGGTTTTACTGTGAAAACTGCAGGATCTTCAAACCGGCACAAGGAAACAGACTGAGAATCCATACAAATTGTTTCCCCAGCAAACCGTTCCCTTTGTGCTAAATGAACGAACTTCTCACCACATGCTCATTTCAGAGAGATAAGTGTTTGTGAAAGCCATCCTTCACCTAAATATTTGGGAACACAAAGTGTCTTTTCACTTGCAAACAACAATTCATCCATATATATGGGGACGTACTAGCTCCAATTCTGTATTACAGTGAAAACTGCAGGAGCTTCAAACCGACACTAAGAAACAGACTGAAAAAACACACTGAAAATTTCTCCTGCGACAGGTTCCCTTTGTGCTAGATGAACGAAAGTCTCTCCTCATGCTCAGTTCTTAGAGATACGTGTGTGTGAATGGCGTATTTCAACTATATTGTAGACAACAATAAGATTCTTTTCATATGCAATCTACACTCCATCCATATATATGCTTAAGTTCTCGCTCTAACTCTGTATTTCAGTGACAACGGAAGGTAATTCAAACCGGCACTAGGAAACAGAATGAGAAACGAGAAAAAAGTTTAACCTGCCAGCCGATCCCTTTGTGCTAGATGAACGAACGTCTCTCCACTTGCTCAGTTGTGAGAGATAAGTGTGTGTGAAAGCCATACTTCCTCCTTCTTGTTGGGAAAACAAAGTTTCTTCTCAGTTACAAACTACATTCCATCCATATATATGGTCATGTACAAGCTCCAACACGGTTTCACACTGAAAACTACAGGATCTTAAAACCAGCACAAGGAAAAAGACTGAGAATCCACACTAAATGTTTCTCCTGCAAAAAGTTCCCTTTGGGCTAGATGAAAGAACTTCTCTCCACATGCTCAGTTCTGAGAGATAAGTGTGTGTGAAAGCCGTCCTTCACCTACCTAGTTGGGAACACAAAGTTTCTTTTCAGTTGCAAGCTACACTCCATCCATATATATGGGGAGGTACTAGCTTCAAATCAATTTTACAGAGAAACCTGCAGGAACTTCTAACTGGCACTAGGAAACAGAATGAGAAACCTGACTAAAAGTTTCTCCTGCAAATCATTCACTTTGTGCTAGTAGAACAAACGTCTATCAACATGCTCAGTTCAGAGAGTTAACTGTGTGTGAGAGCCGTCCTTCAACTAAATAGTTGGGAACACAAGTGTCTGTTCAGTTGCATACTACACTCCATCCATATATTTGGGGAGGTACTAGCACCAAATCGCTTTTACAGTGAAAATTGCAGGAACATGAAACCGGCACTAGGAAAAAGACTGAGAATCCAGACTAATAGTTTCTACTGCAAACCGTTCCTTTTGTGCTAGATGAACGAACGTCTCTCCACTTGCTCAGTTCTGAGAGATAAGTGTGTGTGAAAGCCATACTTCCTCTATCTTGTTGGGAAAACAAAGTTTCTTCTCAGTTGCAAACTACATTCCATCCATATATATGGTCATGTACAAGCTCCAACTCGGTTTTACAGTGAAAACTGCAGGATCTTCTAACCGGCACAAGGAAACAAACTGAGAATCCATGCTAAATGTTTCTCCTGCAAACCGTTCCCTTTGTACTACATGAACGAAACTCTCTACACATGCTCAGTTCTGAGAGATAATTGTGTGTGAAATCCGTCCTTCACCTAGCTTGTTGGGAACACATAGTTTCTTTTCAGTTGAAAACTATTGTCTATTCATATATATGGGAAGGTACTAGCTCCAACTCAGATTTACAGTGAAAATTGCAGGAACTAAAAACGGCACTAGGAAACAGACTGAGAATCCACACTAAAAGTTCCCCTGCAAACCGTTCCCTTTGTGGTAGATAAACGAACGTCTCTCCACATGCTCAGTTCTGAGAGATATGTGTGAGTGAAAGCCGTCCTTCACCTAGCTTGTTGGGAACACAAAGTTTCTTTTCAGTTGCAAAATACACTCCATCGATTTACATGGGTATGTTCTAGTTCCAACTCGATATTACAGTGACAACTGAGGGAACTTCAAACCGGCACTCGGAAACAGACTGAGAAACCAGACAAAAGATTCCCTGCCACACGTTAACTTTGTGCTAGATGAACGAACATCTCTCATCGTGCTCAGTTCTGAGAGAAAAGAATTTGTGAAAGCTGGTCTTCAAATAGCTTGTTTGGAAAAAAAAAGGTTCTTTCAGTTGATAACTACAATCCATTCATATATATGGGGAAGTACAAGCTCCAACTGAGTTTTACAGTGAAAACTGCAGGAAATTCAAACCGGCACTAGGAAACAGAATGAGAAACCAGAGTAAAATTTCTCCAGCAACCCTTTCATTTGTGCTAGATGAAGGAAAGTCTCTCCACTTGCTAAGATCTGAGGGATAAGTGTGTGTGAAAGGCGTCCTTCCTCTAGCTTTTTGGGAACACAAAGTTTCTACTCAGTTGCAAATTAGACTCCATCCATATACAACGGTGGGTTCTAGCTCCAACTCGGTATTACAGTGAAAAATGAAGGAACTTCATATCGGCATCAGGAATCACACTGAGAAACCACAGAAAAGTTTCTCCTGCAACCCATTTTATTTGTGCTAGATGAACGATCGTCTCTCCACATACTCAGTTCTGAGAGATAAATGTGTGAGAAAGCCGTCCTTCACCTAACTTCTAGGGAACAGAAAGTTTCTTTTCAGTTTTAAACTACAATCCATCCGTATAAATTGAGAGGTACTAGCTCCAAGTCGATTTTACAGTGAAAAATGCAGGATCTTCAAACCGGCACTAGGAAACAGGCTGAGAAACCAGAGTAACTGTTTCTCCTGCAACCCGTTCCCTTTGTGCTAGATTAAAAAACGTCTCTCTAAGTGCTCAGTTCTGAGAGATAAGTGTGTGTGAAAGCCGTCCTTCACCTTGCTTATTGGGATCACAGATTTTCTTTTCAGTTGCAAACTACAAACCATACATATATATGGGGAGGTACTAGCTCCAACCCCTTTTTACTGTGGAAATTGCAGGAGCTTCAAACAGGCACTAGGAAACAGACTGAGAAACCGGAGATAAGGTTTCTCCTGCAACCCGTTCCCTATTTGCGAGATGAACGAACTTCCCTCCAAATGCCCATTTCTGAGAAATAAATGTGTGTAAAAGCCGTCTTTAAACTAGCTTCTGAGGAACACAAATTCTTTTCAATTGCAAAATACAGTGCATCCAAATATATTGGGATTATTTAGCTCCATCTCGGATTTACAGTGAAAACTACAATAAATTTAAACAGTCACTAGGAAACAGAATGAGAAACCAGAAAAAATGTTTCCCCTGCGACCTGTTCCCTTTGTGATAGATGAAAGAACGTCTCTACACATGCACATTTCTGAGAGATAAGTGTGTGTGAATGCCGTCCTTCACCTAAATATTTGGGAACACAAAGTGTCTTTTCAGTTGCAAACTACACTCCATCCATATATATGGGTAGGTACTAGCTCCAACTCGGTTTTACAGTGAAAACTACACTAACTTCAAACTGGCAGTATGAAACAGACTGAGATACCACAAAAAAAGTTTTCCTGCAAACCGTTCCCTTTGCACTAGATGAACAAACGTCCCTCAACATGCTCAGTTCTGAGAGATAAGTGCGTGTGAAAGCCGTCCTTCACCTAGCTTGTTGGAGAACACAATTTCTTTTCATTTGCAAAATACACTGCATCCATATATACGGGGATTTACTAGCACCAAATCGGTTTTGCAGTGAAAACTGCAGGATCTTCTAACCGTCACTAGTAAACAGACTGAGAAACAAGAGTAAGACTTCCCATGCAAACCTTTCCTATTGTGCTAGATGAATGAAAGTCTCTCCACTTGCTCAGTTCTGAGAGATAAGTGTGTGTGAAAGCCATCCTTCCTCTATCTTGTTGGGAACACAAAGTTTATTCTCAGTTGCAAACTACATTGCATCCATATTTATGGTCATGTACAAGCTCCAACTCGGTTTTACTGTGAAAACTGCAGGATCTTCAAACCGGCACAAGGAAACAGACTGAGAATCCATACAAAATGTTTCCCCTGCAAACCGTTCCCTTTGTGCTAAATGAACGAACGTCTCAACACAAGCTCATTTCAGAGAGATAAGTGTTTGTGAAAGCCATCCTTCACCTAAATATTTGGGAACACAAAGTGTCTATTCACTTGCAAACAACAATTCATCCATATATATGGGGAGGTAATAGCTCCAAATCTGTATTACAGTGAAAACTGCAGGAGCCTCAAACCGACACTAAGAAACAGACTGAGAAAACACATTGAAAATTTCTCCTGCGACAGGTTCCCTTTGTGCTAGATGAACGAAAGTCTCTCCTCATGCTCAGTTCTTAGAGATACGTGTGTGTGAATGGCGTATTTCAACTATATTGTAGACAACAATAAGATTCTTTTCATATGCAATCTACACTCCATCCATATATATGCTTAAGTTCTCGCTCTAACTCTGTATTTCAGTGACAACGGAAGGTAATTCAAACCGGCACTAGGAAACAGAATGAGAAACGAGAAAAAAGTTTAACCTGCCACCCGATCCCTTTGTGCTAGATGAACGAGCGTCTCTCCACTTGCTCAGTTCTGAGAGATAAGTGTGTGTGAAAGCCATACTTCCTCTATCTTGTTGGGAAAACAAAGTTTCTTCTCAGTTGCAAACTACATTCCATCCATATATATGGTCATGTACAAGCTCCAACTCGGTTTTACACTGAAAACTGCATGATCTTCAAACCAGCACAAGGAAAAAGACTGAGAATCCACACTAAATGTTTCTCCTGCAAAACGTTCCCTTTGGGCTAGATGAACGAACGTCTCTCCACATGCTCATTTCAGAGATATAAGTTTTTATGAAAGCCGTCCTTCACATAGCTTGTTGGGAAAACAAAGTTTCTTTTCACTTGCAAACTACACTCCATAAATATATATGGGGAGGTAATAGTTCCAACCCATTTTTACACTTAAACTGCAGGAGTTTCAAACCAGCACTAGCAAACAGACTGAGAAACCAGAGTAAAAGTTTCTCCTGCTACTTGTTCCCTTTGTGCTAGTTGAACAAACGTGTCTCCACATGATCAATTCTCAGAGATAAATGAGTGTGAAAGCCGTTCTTCAACTAAATAGTTGGGAACACAAAGTGTCTCTTCATTTGCAAACTACAATCCATCCATATATATGGGGAGGTACTATCTCCAAATCTCTTTTACAGTGAAAATTGCAAGAACATCTAACCGGCACTAGGAAACAGACTGAGAAACCAGAATAAAAGTTTCCCTGCAAACCGTTCATTTTGTGCTAGATGAACAAAAGTCTCTCCACTAGCTCAGTTCTGAGAGTTAAGTGTGTGTGAAACCCGTCCTTCACCTAGCTTCTTGGGAACACATAGTTTCTTTTCAGTTGCTAACTACAATCCATCCATATATATGGGGGAAGTACAAGCTCCAACTCGGTTTTACAGGGTAAACTGCAGGAACTACAAAACAGAACTAGGAAACAGACAGAGAAACCAGATTAAACGTTACATCTGAATCCCGTTCCATTTGTGCAAGATGAACGAAAGTCTCTCCACATGCTCAGTTCTGAGAGGTAAGTGTGTGTAAAAGCTTTCCTTCACCTAGCTTGTTGGGCACAAATAGTTACTTCCATATGCAAACTGCACTCCATCCATATATATGGGGAGGTACTAGCTCCAAATATATTTTACACTGAAAACTACAGGAATTTCAAACCGGCACTAGGAAACAGACTGAAAAACAAGACTAAAATTTTCTCCTGCAAACCGTTCCCTTTGTGCTAGATGAACGAACGTCTCTCTACATGCTCATTTCAGAGATATAAGTGTGTATGTAAGCAATACTTCACCTAGCTTTTTGGGAACACAATGTATATTTTCATTTGCAAACTAAACTCAAAACTTATATATGGGGAGGTACTACTTCCAACTTGGTTTTACAGTGAAAACTGCAGGAACTTCCCACCGGCACTAAGAAACTGACTGAGAAAACACACTTAAACTTTCTCCTGCAACCTGTTCCATTTTTGCTAGATGAACGAACGTCTCTCCACATGCTCAGTTCTGAGATATAATTGTGTGTGAAAGCCTTCCTTCACCAAGCTTGTAGGTAACACAAAGTTTGTATTCACTTGCAAACTACACTCCATCCATATATATGTGGAGGTATTAGCTCCAACTTGGTTTTACAGTGAAAACTGCAGGAACTTGAAACCGGCACTAGGAAACAGACTGAGTAACCAGAATAAAAGTTTCTCCTGCATCCGTTCACTATGTTCTAGATGAACGAACTTCTCTCCAAATGCTCAGTTCTGAGAGATAATGTGTGTTTTAAAGCTGTCCCTCACCTAGATTTTTAGGAACACAAAGTTAATTTTTAGTTGCACACTAAAATCCATCTATATATAAGGTACTATCTCCAACTCGGTTTTACAGTGAAAACTGCAGGAAATTCAAAGCGGCACTAGGAAACGGACTGAGAAACCAGAGTAAAAGTTTCACCTGCAACCCTATCCCTTTGTGCTACATGAATGAACGTCTCTCCACATGCTCAGTTCTGAGAGATAATTATGTGTGAAAGCCTAATTTCACCAAGCTTATAGGGAACACAAAGTTTCTATTCAGTTGCAAACTAAACTCCATCTACATATATATGGGGAGGTACTAGTTAAAACTCAAGTTTACAGGGAAAATTTCAGGAACTTGAAACCGGCACTAGGAAACACACTGAGAAAACATAGTAAAAGATTATCTTGCAACCCGTTCACTACATGCTAGATGAACGAACGTCTCTCCACATGCTCATTTCTGAAAGATAACTGTGGGTGAAAGCCGTCCTTCACCTAAATAGTTGGGAACACAAAGTGTATTTTCAGTTGCAAACTACACTCCATCCATATATATAGGGAGGTAATAGCTCCAACCCTATTTTACAGTGAAAACTGCAGGAACTTCAAACCAGCAGTAGGAAACAGACTGAAAAACCAGACAAAATGTTTCTCCTTTATTCCGTTCCTTTTGTGCAAGATGAACGAAAGTCTCTCCACTAGCTCACTTCTCAGAGATAATGTGTTTGTGAAAGCCGTATTTCACCTAGATTGTTGGGAACACAAAGAATCTATTCAGTTGCAAACTACACTCCATCTGTATATGTGGGTAGGTACTAGCTCCAACACTGAATTTCAGTGAAAATTGCAGGAACTTCAAACCGGCACAAGGAAAGAGACTGAGAAAACAGACAGGAAGTTTCTCCTGCAATCCGATCCCTTTGTGCTAGATGAAAGAACGTCTCTCCTCATGCTCAGGTCTGAGAGATAAGTGTGTGTGAAAGCCGTCCTTCACCTAGATTCTTGGGAACACAAAGTGTCTTTTCAGTTGCAAACTACACTCCATCCATATATATGGCGAGTTAGTAGCACCAAATCGCTTTTACGGTGAAAATAGCAGGTACTTTGAACCTGCACTCGGATACAGACTGAGAAGCCAGACAAATAGATTCTCCTGCAACCCGTTCTATTTGTGCTTGATGAAAGACCTTCTCTCCAAATGCTGAGATCTGAGAGATAAATGTTTGTGAAAGCCGTCCTACATAGACCTTTAATGAACACAGTGTTTCTTACAGTTACAAACTACACTCCATCCGTATTTATAAGGGAAGTACTAGCTCCAACTCGGTTTTAAAGTGAAAACTGAAGGAACTTCAAAACGGTACTAGGAAACAGACTGAGAAACCAGACTAAATGTTTCTCCTGCTTCCCGTCCCTTTGTGCTAGATGAACGAAAGTTTCTCCAATAGCTCAGTTCTGAGAGGTAATTGCGTTTGAAAGCCATCCTTCACCTAGCTTGTTGGGCACACAAAGTGTCTTTACAGTTGCAAAAAATACTCCATATATATATATGGGGAGGTACTAGCACCAACTCGGTTTTATAGTGAAAACTGCAGGAAATTCAAACCGGCACTATGAAAAAGGCTGAGAAACCAGAATAAAAGTTTCCCCTGCAACCCGTTCTTTTTTGCTAGTTCAGTGAACGTCTCTCAACATGCTCATTTCTGAGAGATAATTTTTGTGAAAGCCGTCCTTCATCTAAATAGTTGGGAACACAAAGAGTCTTTTCAGTTGCAAACTACACTCCATCTATATATCTGGGGAGGTACTAGCTCCAAATCGGTTTTACAGTGAAAACTGCAGGAACATCAAGCCGGAACTAGGAAACAGACTGAGAAATCGGACTAAAAGTTTATTCTGCAACCCATTCCCGTTGTGCTAGATGAACGAACGTCTCACCACATTTTCAGTTCTGAGAGATAAGTGTGTGTGAATGCCGTCCTTCATATATCTTGTTATAAACACAAAGTTTCATTCAGTTGCAAACTACACTCCATACATACATATAGGGGAAGTACAAGCACCAATTTATTTTACAGTGAAAACTGCAGGATCTACAAAACGGCACTAGGAAACAGACTGAGAAACCACACTAAATGTTTCTCCTGCATCCCGTTCCTTTTGTGCAAGATGAACGAAAGTCTCTCCACTAGCTCAGTTCTGAGACGTAAGTGTGTGTGAAAGCCGTCCTTACCTAGCTTGTTGGGGACAAATAGTTTCTTTTTAGATGCAAACAACAATCCGTCCATATATATGGGGATGTACTAGCTACAAATATATTTTACACTGAAAAATGCAGGAACTTAAAAACCGGCACTATGAAACAGACTGAGAAAACAGACAAAAAGTTTCTCCTGCAACCCATTCCCTTTGTGCTAGATGAACGAACGTCTCTCCACATGCTCATTTCTGAGAGATAACTGTGTGTGAAAGCCGTCCTTCACCTAAATAGTTGGGAACACAAAGTGTATTTTCAGTTGCAAACTACACTCCATCCATATATATGGTGAGGTACTAGCTCCAAATCGCTTTTACAATGAAAATTGCAGGAACATCAAACCGGCGCTAGGAAACAAAATGGGAAACCAAAATAAAAATTTGTCCTGCAACCGGTTCCCTTTGTGCTAGATGAACGAACGTCTCTCCACATGGTCATTTCAGAGATATAAGTGTGTATGAAAGCTATCCTTCATATAGCTTGTTGGGAACACAAAGTGTCTTTTCAGTTGCAAACTACACTCCATCCATATATACAGGGAGGTAATAGCTCCAATTGTGATTTACAGTGAAAACTGCAGGAACTTCAAACCAGCAGTAGGAAACAGACTGAGAAAACAGAAAAATTGTTTCTCCTGCAACCCGTTCCCTTTGTGCTAGATGAACGAACGTTTCTCCACATGCTCATTTCAGAGATATTAGTGTGTATGAAAGCCGTCCTTCACATAGATTGTTGGGCACACAAAGTTTATTTCAGTTGCAAACTACACTCCATTCATATATATGGGGAGGTACTAGCTACAAATCGATTTTACAGTGAAAACTGCAGGAAATTCAAACCGGCACTAAGAAACAGACTGAGAAATCAGAGTAAAATAATCTCCTGCAACACGTTCACTAGGTGCTAGATGAACGAAATTCTCTACAAATTCTCACTTCTCAGAGATAATGTGTTTGTGAAAGCCGTCTTTCACCTAGATTGTTGGGAACACAAAGAATCTATTCAGTTGCAAACTACACTCCATATATATATGTGAGTAGGTACTAGCTCCAACACTGAATCAGTGAAAATTGCAGGAACTTCAAACCGGCACAAGGAAACAGACTGAGAAAACAGACAGTAAGTTTCTCCTGCAATCCGTTCCCTTTGTGCTAGATGAAAGAATGTCTCTTCACATGCTCAGGTCTGAGAGATAAGTGTGTGTGAAAGCCGTCCTTCACCTAGATTCTTGGGAACACAAATTGTCTTTTCAGTTGCAAACTATACTCCATCCATATATATGGGGAGGTACCAGCTCCAAATCGGTTTTACAGTGAAAACAGCAGGAACTTAAAACCGGAACTAGGCAAAAGCTGAGAAACAAGAATAAAAGCTTCCCTGCAACCAGTTACCTTTGTGCTAGTTGAATGAATGTCTCTCCACATGCTCATTCCTGAGAGATAATTTTTTGTGAAAGCCGTCCTTCACCTAAATTGTTGGGAACACAAAGATTCTTTTCAGTTGCAAACAACACTCCATCTATATATCTGGGGTGGTATTAGATCCAAATCTGTTTTATAGTGAATATTGCAGGAACTTCAAACCGACACTTGGAAACAAACTGAGAACACAGAGTAAAAGATTCCCTGCAACCTGTTCACTATGTGCTAGATGAACGAACTTCTCTCCAAATGCTGAGTTCTCAGAGTTAATGTGATTGTGAAAGCAGTCCTTCAACTAGATTTTTGGGAACACAAACTTTCTTTTCAGTTGTAAGCTACACTCCATTCATATATGTGGGTAGGTACTAGCTATAATACTGAATTTCAGTGAAAATTGCAGAACTTCAAACCGGCACAAAGAAACAGACTGAGAAACCAGACAAAACGTTTTTCCTGCAACTCTTTCCTTTGTGCTAGATGAACGAACGTCTCTCCACATGCTCAGTTCTGAGAGAAAAGTGTGTGTGTGAAAGCTGTCCTTCACCTAGATTCTTGGGAATACAAAGTGTCTTTTCAGTTGCAAACTACACTCCATCCATATATAAAGAGAGGTAGTAGCTCCAAATCGCATTTAAATTGAAAATTGCAGGAACTTCAAACCGGCACTAGGATACAGACTGAGAAACAAGACTAAAAGTTTCCCCAGGAACCCGTTCCCTTTGTGCTAGTTGAACGAATATCTCTCAACATGCTCAGTTCTGAGGGTAAAGTGTGTGTGAAAGCCTTTCTTCACATAGCTTCTTGGGAACACAAAGTTTCTTTTCAGTTGCAAACTACAAACCATACAAATATATAGGGGATGTACAAGCTCCAACTCGGTTTTACTGTGAAAACTGCAGGCGCTTCAAACAGGTACTAGGAAACAGACTGAAAAACCGGAGATAAAGTTTCTCCTGCAACCCGTTCCCTATTTGCCAGATGGACGAACTTCCCTCCACATGCCCATTTCTAAGAAATAAATGTGTATATAAGGCGTCTTTCAACTAGCTTCTGAGGAACACAGTTTCTCTTCAGTTGCAAAATACACTGCATCCAAATATTTTGGGATTTATTAGCTCCAACTCGGATTTACAGTGAAAACAATAATAAGTTCAAACACTCACTAGGAAACAGACTGAGAAACCAGAAAAAAAGTTTCCCCTGCGACCTGTTCCCTTTGTGATAGATGAATGAACGTCTCTTCACATGCTCATTTCTGAGAGATTACTGGGTGTGAATGCCGTCCTTCACCTAAATATTTGGGAACACAAAGTGCCTTTTCAGTTGCAAACTACAATCTCTCCATATATATGTGTAGGTATTAGATCCAACTCTGTTTTACAGTGAAAAGTGCACTAACATCAAACCGGCAGTATGAAAAAGACTGAGATAACACAATAAAAAATTCCCTGCAAACCGTTCCCTTTGAGCTAGATGAACTTACGTCTCACAACATGCTCAGTTCTGAGAGATAAGTGCGTGTGAAAGCCGTCCTCCACCTAGCTTGTTGGAACAAAATAACTTTTCATTTGCAAAATACACTGCATCCATATATATGGGGATTTACTAGTAACAACTCGGATTTACAGTGAAATCTGCAGGATCTTCTACCCGTCACTAGGAAACAGACTGAGAAACAAGAGTAAAATTTCATCTGCAACCCGTTCCTATTGTGCTAGATAAACGAAAGTCTCTCCACTTGCTCAGTTCTGAGAGATAAGTGTGTGTGAAAGCCATCCTTCCTCAATCTCGTTGGGAAAACAAGGTTTCTTCTCAGTTGCAAACTACATTCCATACATATATATGCTCATGTACAAGCTCCAACTCTGTTTTACATTGAAAACTGAAGGATCTTCAAACCAGCACAAGGAGAAAGGCTGAGAATCCACACTAAATGTTTCTCCTGCAAAACGTTCGCTTTGTGCTTGATGAACGAACGTCTCTCCACATGCTCAGTTCTGAGAGATAAGTGTATGTGAAAGCCGTCCTTCACCTAAATATTTCGGAACACAAAGTGTCTATTCACTTGCAAACTACACTTCATCCATATATATGGGGAGGTACTATCTCCAAATCTGTATTACAATGAAAACTGCAGGAATTTCAAACCGGCACTAAGAAACAGACTGAGAAAACACACTGAAAGTTTCTCCTGTGACAGGTTCCCTTTGTGCAAGATGAACGAAAGTCTCTCCACATGCTCAGTTCTTAGAGATAGGTGTGTGTGAAAGGCGTACTTCAACTATATTGTAGAGGACAATAAGTTTCTTTTCATATGCAAACTACACTCCATCAATATATATGCTTAAGTTCTATCTCCAACTCTATTTCACTGACAACAGAAGGTACTACAAACCGGCACTAGGAAACAGAATGAGAAACAAGACAAAAGTTTATCCTGCCACCCGATCCCTTTGTGCTAGATGAACGAACGTCTCTCAACATGCTCAGTTCTGAGAGATAAGTGTGTGTGCAAGCCGCCCTTCACCTAGCTTGTTGGGAAAACAGAGATTCTTTTCAGTTGCAAACTACATTCCATCCATATATTAGGGGAGGTTCTAGCTCCACTTCTGTTTTACAGTTAAAGCTGCAGGAATTTCAAAAAGGCACTAGGAAACAGATTTAGAAACCATACTAAAACTTTCCCTCGCAAATTATTCCCTTTGTGCTAGTTGAACAAACGTCTGCAACATGCTCATATCTGAGAGTCAAGTGTGTGTGAAAGCCGTCCTCCATATAGCTTGTTATGAACACAAAGTTTCTTTCGGTTTCAAACTAGAATCCATCCATAT
The DNA here is from genome assembly GCF_009834535.1 of Camelus ferus. Classification (NCBI taxonomy): domain Eukaryota; kingdom Metazoa; phylum Chordata; class Mammalia; order Artiodactyla; family Camelidae; genus Camelus; species Camelus ferus. The sequence continues at coordinate 5,166,831 of NC_045704.1, forward strand.
ATATGTGGTGGCACTAGCTCCAAGTTAGTTTTACAGTGAAAACTGCAGGAAATTCAAACCGGCGCTAGGAAATGGACTGAGAAATCAGAGTAAAAGTTTCCCTGCAACAATTTCATTTGTGCTAGATGAAAGAACGTCTCTCCACATGCTCAGGTCAGAGATATAAGTGTGTGTGAATGCCGTCCTTCACCTAAATATGTGGGAACACAAAGTGTCTATTCACTTGCAAACTACACTTCATCCATATATATGGGGAGGTACTAGTTCCAAATCTGTATTACAGTGAAAACTACAGGAATTTCAAACCGGCACTAAGAAACAGACTGAGACAACACACTGAAATATTCTCTTGCGACACGTTCCCTTTGTGCTAGATGAACGAAAGTCTCTCCACATGCTCAGTTCTTAGAGACACGTGTGTGTGAAAGGCGTACTTCAACTATATTGTAGAGGACAATAAGTTTCTTTTCACATGCAAACTACACTCCATCCATATATATGCTTCAGTTGTAGCTCCAACTCTGTATTTCAGTGACAACGGAAGGTACTTCAACCCGGCATTAGGAAACAGAATGAGAAACAAGACAAAAAGTTTATCCTGCCACCCGATCCCTTTGTGCTAGATGAACGAACGTCTCTCAACATGCTCAGTTCTGAGAGATAAGTGTGTGTGAAATCCGTCCTTAACCTTGCTTGTTGGGAACACAGAGTTTCTTTTCAGTTGCAAACTACACTCCATCAATATATATGCTTAGGTTCTAGCTTCAAATCTGTATTTCAGTGACAACTAAAGGTACTTCAAACCAACACTAGAAAACAGAATGAGAAAACTGACAACAAGTTTATCCTGCCACCATTTCCCTTTGTGCTAGATGAACGAACGTCTCTCAAAATGCTCAGTTCTGAGAGATAAGTGTGTGTGAAAGCCGTCCTTCACCTTGCTTGTTGGGAACACAGAGTTCCTTTTCAGTTGCAAACTACAAACCATACATATATATGGGGAGGTACTAGCACCAACTCGGATTTACTGAGAAAACTGCAGGAGCTTCAAACAGGTACTAGGAAACAGACTGAAAAACCGGAGATAATGTTTCTCCTGCAACCCATTCCCTATTTGCGAAATGGACGAACTTCCCTCCACATGCCCATTTCTGAGAAATAAATGTGTGTAAAAGCCGTCTTTCAACTATCTTCTGAGGAACACAATTTCTCTACAGTTGCAAAATAAACTGCATCCAAATATATTGGGATTTACTAGCTCCAACTCGGATTTACAGTGAAAACTATAATAAGTTCAAACAGTCACTAGGAAACAGACTGAGAAACCAGAAAAAAAGTTTCCCCTGCGACCTGTTCCCTTTGTGATAGATGAACGAACGTCTCTTCACATGCTCATTTCTGAGAGATAACTGGGTGTGAATGCCGTCCTTCACCTAAATATTTGGGAACACAAAGTGCCTTTTCAGTTGCAAACTACAATCTATCCATATATATGGGTAGGTATTAGATCCAACTCTGTTTTACAGTGAAAAGTGCACTAACTTCAAACCGGCAGTATGAAAAAGACTGAGATACAACAATAAAAAATTCCCTGCAAACCGTTCCCTTTGAGCTAGATGAACTTACGTCTCACAACATGCTCAGTTCTGAGAGATAAGTGCGTGTGAAAGCCGTCCTTCACCTAGCTTTTTGGAACAAAATTTCTATTCATTTGCAAAATACACTGCATTCATATATATGGGGATTTACTAGCACCAACTCGGATTTACATTGAAATCTGCAGGATCTTCTACCCGTCACTAGGAAACAGACTGAGAAGCAAGAGTAAAACTTCATCTGAAACCCTTTCCTATTGTGTAGATGAACGAAAGTCTCTCCACTTGCTCAGTTCTGAGAGATAAGTGTGTGTGAAAGCCATCCTTCCTCTATCTTGTTGGGAAAACAAGGTTTCTTCTCAGTTGCCAACTACATTCCATCCATATATATGGTCATGTACAAGCTCCAACTCAGTTTTACAGTGAAAACTGAAGGATCTTCAAACCAGCACAAGGAAAAAGGCTGAGCATACACACTAAATGTTTTTCCTGCAAAACGTTCGCTTTGTGATTGATGAACGAACGTCTCTCCACATACTCAGTTCTGAGAGATAAGTGTGTGTGAAAGCCGTCCTCTATATAGCTTGTTATGAACACAAAGTTTCTTTCCGTATCAAAATAGAATCCATCCATATATATGTGGAGGAACTAGCTCCAACTCGGTTTTACAGTGAAAACTGCAGGAAATTCATACCGGCACTAGGAAATGGAATGAGAAATCAGAGTAAAAGTTTCTCCTGCAACACTTTCATTTGTGCTAGATGAAAGAACGTCTCTCCACATGCTCAGGTCAGAGATATAAGTGTGTGTGAACGCCGTCCTTCACCTAAAAATGTGGGAACACAAATTGTCTATTAACTTGCAAACTACACTTCATCCATATATATGGGGAGGTACTAGTTCCAAATCTGTATTACAGTGAAAACTGCAGGAATTTCAAACCGGCACTAAGAAACAGACTGAGAAAACACACTGAAATATTCTCTTGTGACACGTTCCCTTTGTGCTAGATGAACGAAAGTCTCTCCACATGCTCAGTTCTTAGAGATACGTGTGTGTGAAAGGCGTACTTCAACTATATTGTAGAGGATAATAAGTTTCTTTTCACATGCAAACTACACTCCATCCATATATATGCTTCAGTTGTAGATCCAACTCTGTATTTCAGTGACAACGGAAGGTACTTCAACCCGGCACTAGGAAACAGAATGAGAAACAAGACAAAAAGTTTATCCTGCCACCCGATCCCTTTGTGCTAGATGAACGAACGTCTCTCAACATGCTCAGTTCTGAGAGATAAGTGTGTGTGCAAGCCGTCCTTCACCTAGCTTGTTGGGAAAACAGAGTTTCTTTTCAGTTGCAAATTACACTCCATCCATATATTTGGGGAGGTACTAGCTCCACCTCTGTTTTACAGTGAAAGCTGCAGGAAATTCAAACCGGCACTAGGAAACAGACTTATAAACCGTACTAAAACATCCTCTTGCAAATCATTCCCTTTGTGCTAGTTGAACGAAAGTTTGCAACGTGCTCAGATCTGAGAGTTAAGTGTGTGTAAAAGCCGTCCTCCATAGAGCTTGTTATGAACACAAAGTTTCTTTCGGTTTCAAACTAGAATCCATCCTTATATATGTGGAGGTACTAGCTCCAACTCGGTTTTACAGTGAAAACTGCAGGAAATTCAACCCGGCGCTAGTAAATGGACTGAGAAATCAGAGTAAAAGTTTCTCCTCCAACACTTTAATTTGTGCTAGATGAAAGAACGTCTCTCCACATGCTCAGGTCAGAGATATGTGTGTGTGAAAGCCATCCATCACCTAAATATTTGGGAACACAAAGTGTCTATCCACTTGCAAACTACACTTCATCCATATATATGGGGAGGTACTAGTTCCAAATCTGTATTACACTGAAAACTGCAGGAATTTCAAAACGGCACTAAGAAACAGACTGAGAAAACACACTGAAAGTTTCTCCTGCGACACGTTCCCTTTGTGCTAGATGAACGAAATTCTCTCCACATGCTCAGTTCTTAGAGATACGTGTGTGTGAAAGGCGTACTTCAACTATATTGTAGAGGACAATAAGTTTCTTTTCACATGCAAACTACACTCCATCCATATATATGCTTCAGTTGTAGCTCCAACTCTGTATTTCAGTGACAACGGAAGGTATTTTAACCCGGCACTAGGAAACAAATTAGAAACAAGACAAAAAGTTTATCCTGCCACCCGATCCCTTTGTGCTAGATGAACGAACGTCTCTAAACATGCTCAGTTCTGAGAGATAAGTGTGTGTGAAATCCGTCCTTCACCTTGCTTGTTGGGAACACAGAGTTTCTTTTCAGTTGCAAACTACACTCCATCAATATATATGCTTAGGTTCTAGCTTGAAATCTGTATTTCAGTGACAACTAAAGGTACTTCAAACCAACACTAGAAAACAGAATGAGAAAACTGACAACAAGTTTATCCTGCCACCATTTCCCTTTGTGCTAGATGAACGAACGTCTCTCAACATGCTCAGTTCTGAGAGATAAGTGTGTGTGAAAGCCGTCCTTCACCTTGCTTGTTGGGAAAACAGAGATTCTTTTCAGTTGCAAACTACATTCCATCCATATATTTGGGGAGGTACTAGCTCCACTTCTGTTTTACAGTTAAAGCTGCAGGAATTTCAAAAAGGCACTAGGAAACAGATTTAGAAACCGTACTAAATCTTTCCCTTGAAAATTATTCCCTTTGTGCTAGTTGAACAAATGTCTGCAACATGCTCATATCTGAGAGTCAAGTGTGTGTGAAAGCCGTCCTCCATATAGCTTGTTATGAACACAAAGTTTCTTTCGGTTTCAAACTAGAATCCATCCATATATATGTGGTGGCACTAGCTCCAAGTCAGTTTTACAGTGAAAACTGCAGGAAATTCAAACCGGCGCTAGGAAATGGACTGAGAAATCAGAGTAAAAGTTTCTCCTGCAACACTTTCATTTGTGCTAGTTGAAAGAACGTCTCTCCACATGCTCAGGTCAGAGATATAAGTGTGTGTGAATGCAGTCCTTCACCTAAATATGTGGGAACACAAAGTGTCTATTCACTTGCAAACTACACTTCATCCATATATATGGGGAGGTACTAGTTCCAAATCTGTATTACAGTGAAAACTGCAGGAATTTCAAACCGGCACTAAGAAACAGACTGAGAAAACACACTGAAATATTCTCTTGCGACACGTTCCCTTTGTGCTAGATGAACGAAAGTCTCTCCACATGCTCAGTTCTTAGAGACACGTGTGTGTGAAAGGCGTACTTCAACTATATTGTAGAGGACAATAAGTTTCTTTTCACATGCAAACTACACTCCATCCATATATATGCTTCAGTTGTAGCTCCAACTCTATATTTCAGTGACAACGGAAGGTACTTCAACATGGCACTAGGAAACAGAATGAGAAACAAGACAAAAAGTTTATCCTGCCACCCGATCCCTTTGTGCTAGATGAACGAACGTCTCTCAACATGCTCAGTTCTGAGAGATAAGTGTGTGTGAAATCCGTCCTTCACCTTGCTTGTTGGGAACACAGAGATTCTTTTCAGTTGCAAACTACACTCCATCATTATATATGCTTAGGTTCTAGCTTGAAATCTGTATTTCAGTGACAACTAAAGGTACTTCAAACCAAAACTAGAAAACAGAATGAGAAAACTGACAAGTTTATCCTGCCACCATTTCCCTTTGTGCTAGATGAACGAACGTCTCTCAAAATGCTCAGTTCTGAGAGATAAGTGTGTGTGAAAGCTGTCCTTCACCTTGCTTGTTGGGAACACAGAGTTTCTTTTCAGTTGCAAACCACAGACCATACATATATATGGGGAGGTACTAGCTCCAACTAAGTTTTACTGTGAAAACTGCAGGAGCTTCAAAAAGGTACTAGGAAACAGACTGAAAAATCGGAGATAAAGTTTCTCCTGCAACCGTTCCCTATATGCGAGATGGACGAACTTCCCTCCACATGCCCATTTCTGAGAAATAAATGTGTGTAAAAGCCGTCTTTCAACTAGCTTCTGAGGAACACAGTTTCTCTACAGTTGCAAAATAAACTGCATCCAAATATATTGGGATTTACTAGCTCCAACTCGGATTTACAGTGAAAACTATAATAAGTTCAAACAGTCACTAGGAAACAGACTGAGAAACCAGAAAAAAAGTTTCCCCTGCGACCTGTTCCCTTTGTGATAGATGAAAGAACGTCTCTTCACATGCTCATTTCTGAGAGATAACTGGGTGTGAATGCCGTCCTTCACCTAAATATTTGGGAACACAAAGTGCCTTTTCAGTTGCAAACTACAATCTATCCATATATATGGGTAGGTATTAGATCCAACTCTGTTTTACAGTGAAAAGTGCACTACGTTCAAACCGGCAGTATGAAAAAGACTGAGATACCACAATAAAAAATTCCCTGCAAACCGTTCCCTTTGAGCTAGATGAACTTAAGTCTCACAACATGCTCAGTTCTGAGAGATAAGTGCGTGTGAAAGCCGCCCTTCACCTAGCTTGTTGGAACAAAAGTATCTTTTCATTTGCAAAATACTATGCATCCATATATATGGGGATTTACTAGCACCAACTCGGATTTACAATGAAATCTGCAGGATCTTCTACCCGTCACTAGGAAACAGACTGAGAAACAGGAGTAAAACATCATCTGCAACCCTTTCCTATAGGGCTAGATGAACGAAAGTCTCTCCACTTACTCAGTTCTGTGAGATAAATGTGTGTGAAAGACATCCTTCCTCTATCTTGTTGGGAAAACAAGGTTTCTTCTCAGTTGCCAACTACATCCCATCCATATATATGGTTATGTACTAGCTGCAACTCGGTTTTACAGTGAAAACTGAAGGATCTTCAAACCAGCACAAGGAAAAAGGCTGAGAATCCACACTAAATATTTCTCCTGCAAAACGTTTGCTTTATGCTTGATGAACGAAAGTCTCTCCACATGCTCAGTTCTGAGAGATAAGTGTATGTGAAAGCCGTCCTTCACCTAAATATTTTGGAACACAAATTGTCTATTCACTTGCAAACTACACTTCATCCATATATATGGGGAAGTACTATCTCAAAATCTGTATTACAGTGAAACCTGCAGGAATTCCAAACCGGCACAAAGAAACACAGTGAGAAAACACACTGAAATATTCTCCTGCCACACGTTCCCTTTGTGCTAGATGAACGAAAATCTCTCCAAATGCGCAGTTCTTAGAGATACGTGTGTGTGAAAGGCGTACTTCAACTATATTGTAGAGGCCAATAAGTTTCTTTTCACATGCAAACTACACTCCATCCATATATATGCTTCAGTTGTAGCTCCAACTCTGTATTTCAGTGACAACGGAAGGTACTTCAACCCGACACTAGGAAACAGAATGAGAAACAAGACAAAAGATTATCCTGCCACCCGATCCCTTTGTTCTAGATGAACGAAAGTCTCTCAACATGCTCAGTTCTGAGAGATAAGTGTGTGTGCAAGCCGTCCTTCACCTAGCTTGTTGGGAAAACAGAGTTTCTTTTCAGTTGCAAACTAAAATCCATCCATATATTTGGGGAGATACAAGCTCCAACTCGGTTTTACAGTGAAAGCTGCAGGAACTTCAAACCGGCAGTAGGAAACAGACTAAGAAACCGTATTAAAACTTTCTCTTGCAAGTCTTTCCCTTTGTGCTAGTTGAACGAAAGTCTGCAACATGCTTAGATATGAGAGTTAAGGGTGTGTGAAAGCCATCCTCCATATAGCTTGTTATGAACACAACATTTGTTTTGGTTTCAAACTAGAATCCATCCATATATATGTGGAAGTACTTGCTCCAACTCGGTTTTACAGTGAAAACTGCAGGAAATTCAAACCGGCGCTAGTAAATGGACTGAGAAATCAGAGTAAAAGTTTCTCCAGCAACACTTTCTATTGTGCTAGATGAAAGAACGTCTCTCCACATGCTCAGGTCAGAGGGATAAATGTGTGTGAAAGCCATCCTTCACAAAGCTTGTAGGGAACACAAAGTTTCTATTAACTTGCATACTAAACTCCATCTATAAATATATGTGGATGTACTAGTTCCAACTCGGTTTTACAGCGAAAACTGCAGGAAGTTGAAACAGGCACTGGGAAACAGACTTAGAAACCATATTAAAACTTTCCCTTGCAAGTCATTCCCTTTGTGCTAGTTGAACGAATGTCTGCAACATGCTCAGATCTGAGAGTTAAGGGTGTGTGAAAGCCGTCCTCCATATAGCTTGTTATCAACACATTGTTTCTTTCGGTTTCAAACTAGAAACCATCCATATATATGTGGAAGTACTAGCTCCAACTCGGTTTTACAGTGAAAACTGCAGGAAATTCAAACCGGCGCTAGTAAATGGACTGAGAAATCAGAGTAAAAGTTTCTCCTGCTACACTTTCTTTTGTGCTAAATGAAAGAACGTCTCTCCACATGCTCAGGTCAGAGAGATAAATGTGTGTGAAAGCCGTCCTTCACAAACTTGTAGGGAACACAAAGTTTCTATTAAGTTGCAAACTAAACTCCATCTATAAATATATGGGGAGGTACTAGTTCCAACTCGGTTTTGCAGCGAAAACTGCAGGAACTTGAAACAGGCACTGGGAAACAGACTGAGAAACCAGAGAAAAAGATTCTCCTGCAACCCGTTGACTATGTGCTAGATGAACGATCTTCTCTCCAAATGCTCACTTCTGATAGATAATGTATTTGTGAAAGCCGTCCTTCACCTAGATTATTGGGTGCACAAAATTTGTTTTCATTTGCAAACTACACTCCATGCATATATATATAGGGGAATTACTAGCTATAACTCGGTGTTACATTAAAAAATGCAGGAATTTCAAACCAGCACTAAGAAACAGAATGAAAAAAGAGAATATAATTTCTCCTGCAAACCGTTCCCTTTGTGCTAGATGAACGAACGTCTCTCCACATGCTCATTTCAGAGATATAAGTGTGTATGAAAGCCGTCCTTCAACTAGCTTGTTGGGAACACAAAGTGTCTTTTCACTTGCAATCTACACTCCATCCATATATATAGGGAGGTAATAGTTCCAACTCTGTTTACAGTGAAAACTGCAGGAACTTCAAACCAGCACTAGGAAACAGACTGAGAAACTAGACTAAATGTTTCTCCTGCTACTCGTTCCCTTTGTTCTAGTTGAACAAACGTATCTCCACATGCTCATTTCTGAGAGATAACTGTGTGTGAAAGCCGTCCTTCAACTAAATAGTTGGGAACACAAAGTGTCTCTTCAGTTGCAAACTACACTCTATCCATATATATGGGTAGGTATTAGATCCAACTCTGTATTACAGTGAAAAGTGCACTAACTTCAAACCGGCAGTATGAAAAAGACTGAGATACCACAATAAAAAATTCCCTGCAAACCGTTCCCTTTGCGCTAGATGAACTTACGTCTCACAAAATGCTCAGTTCTGAGAGATAAGTGGGTGTGAAAGCCGTCCTTCACCTAGCTTGTTGGAACAAAATTTCTTTTCATTTGCGAAATACACTGCATCCATATATATGGGGATTTACTAGCACCAACTCGGATTTACAGTGAAATCTGCAGGATCTTCTACCCGTCACTAGGAAACAGACTGAGAAACAAGAGTAAAACTTCATCTGCAACCCTTTCCTATTGCGCTAGATGAACGAAAGTCTCTCCACTTGCTCAGTTCTGAGAGATAAGTGTGTGTGAAAGCCATCCTTCCTCTATCTTGTTGGGAAAACAAGGTTTCTTCTCAGTTGCTAACTACAATCCATCCATATATATGGTCATGTACAAGCTCCAACTCGGTTTTACAGTGAAAACTGAAGGATCTTCAAACCAGCACAAGGGAAATGGCTGAGAATCCACACTAAATGTTTCTCCTGCAAAACGTTTGCTTTGTGCTTGATGAACGAAAGTCTCTCCACATGCTCAGTTCTGAGAGATAAGTGTGTTTTAATGCCGTCCTTCACCTAAATATTTTGGAACACAAATTGTCTACTCACTTGCAAACTACACTTCAGCCATATATATGGGGAGGTACTATCTCCAAATCTGTATTACAGTGAAAACTGCAGGAACTTCAAACCGGCACTAAGAAACAGACTGAGAAAACACACTGAAAGTTTCTCCTGCGACAGGTTCCCTTTGTGCAGGATGAACGAAAGTCTCACCACATGCTCAGTTCTTAGAGATACGTGTGTGTTAAAGGCGTACTTCAACTATATTGTAGAGGACAATAAGTTTCTTTTCATATGCAAACTACACTCCATCCATATATATGCTTCAGTTGTAGCTCCAACTCTGTATTTCACTGACAACAGAAGGTACTTCATACCGGCACTAGGAAACAGAATGAGAAACAAGACAAAAGTTTATCCTGCCACCCGATCCCTTTGTGCTAGATGAACGAACGTCTCTCAACATGCTCAGTTCTGAGAGATTAGTGTGTGTGCAAGCCGTCCTTCACCTAGCTTGTTGGGAAAACAGAGTTTCTTTTCACTTGCAAACTACAATCCATCCATATATTTGGGGAGGTACTAGCTCCAACTCGATTTTACAGTGAAAGCTGCAGGAACTTCAAACCGGCACTAGGAAACAGACTTACAAACCATATTAAAACTTTCTCTTGCAAGACATTCCCTTTATGCTAGTTGAACGAAAGTCTGCAATATGCTCACATCTGAGAGTTAAGTGTGAGTGAAAGCCGTTCTCCATAGAGCTTGTTATGAACACAAAGTTTATTTCGGTTTCAAACTAGAATCCATCCATATATATGTGGAAGTACTAGCTCCAACTCGGTTTTACAGTGAAAACTGCAGGAAATTCAAACCGGTGCTAGTAAATGGACTTAGAAATCAGAGTAAAAGTTTCTCCTGCAACACTTTCTTTTGTGCTAGATGAAAGAACGTCTCTCCACATGCTCAGGTCAGAGATATAAGTGTGTGTGAAATCCGCCCTTCACCTAAATATTTGGGAACACAAAGTGTCTATTCACTTGCATACTACACTTCATCCATATATATGGGGAGGTACTATTTCCAAATCTGTATTACAGAGAAAACTGCAGGAATTTCAAACCGGCACTAAGAAACAGACTGAGAAAACACACTGAAAATTTCTCCTGTGACAGGTTCCCTTTGTGCAAGATGAACGAAAGTCTCTCCACATGCTCAGTGCTTAGAGATAGGTGTGTGTGAAAGGCGTACTTCAACTATATTGTAGAGGACAATAAGTTTCTTTTCATATGCAAACTACACTCCATCAATATATATGCTTAAGTTCTATCTCCAACTCTGTATTTCACTGACAACAGAAGGTACTTCAAACCGGCACTAGGAAACAGAATGAGAAACAAGACAAAAGTTTATCCTGCCACCCGATCCCTTTGTGCTAGATGAACGAACGTGACTCAACATGCTCAGTTCTGAGAGATAAGTGTGTGTGCAAGCCGTCCTTCACCTAGCTTGTTGGGAAAACAGAGATTCTTTTCAGTTGCAAACTACATTCCATCCATATATTTGGGGAGGTACTAGCTCCACTTCTGTTTTACAGTTAAAGCTGCAGGAATTTCAAAAATGCACTAGGAATCAGATTTAGAAGCCGTCCTAATACTTTCCCTTGCAAATTATTCCCTTTGTGCTAGTTGAACAAAAGTCTGCAACATGCTCATATCTGAGAGTCAAGTGTGTGTGAAAGCCGTCCTCCATATAGCTTGTTATGAACACAAAGTTTCTTTCGGTTTCAAACTAGAATCCATCCATATATATGTGGTGGCACAAGCTCCAAGTCAGTTTAACAGTGAAAACTGCAGGAAATTCAAACCGGCGCTAGGAAATGGACTGAGAAATCAGAGTAAAATTTTCTCCTGCAACACTTTCATTTGTGCTAGATGAAAGAACGTCTCTCCACATGCTCAGGTCAGAGATATAAGTGTGTGTGAATGCCGTCCTTCACCTAAATTTGTGGGAACACAAAGTGTCTATTCACTTGCAAACTACAGTTCATCCATATATATGGGGAGGTACTAGTTCCAAATCTGTATTACAGTGAAAACTGCAGGAATTTCAAACCGGCACTAAGAAACAGACTGAGAAAACACACTGAAATATTCTCTTGCGACACGTTCCCTTTGTGCTAGATGAACGAAAGTCTCTCCACATGCTCAGTTCTTAGAGATACGTGTGTGTGAAAGGCGTACTTCAACTATATTGTAGAGGACAATAAGTTTCTTTTCACATGCAAACTACACTCCATCCATATATATGCTTCAGTTGTAGCTCCAACTCTGTATTTCAGTGACAACGGAAGGTAATTCAACCCGGCACTAGGAAACAGAATGAGAAACAAGACAAAAAGTTTATCCTGCCAACCGATCCCTTTGTGCTAGATGAACGAACGTCTCTCAACATGCTCAGTTCTGAGAGATAAGTGTGTGTGAAATCCGTCCTTAACCTTGCTTGTTGGGAACACAGAGTTTCTTTTCAGTTGCAAACTACACTCCATCAATATATATGCTTAGGTTCTAGGTTGAAATCTGTATTTCAGTGACAACTGAAGGTACTTCAAACCAACACTAGAAAACAGAATGAGAAAACTGAAAACAAGTTTATCCTGCCACCATTTCCCTTTGTGCTGGATGAACGAACGTCTCTCAAAATGCTCAGCTCTGAGAGATAAGTGTGTGTGAAAGCCATCCTTCCTCTATCTTGTTGGGAAAACAAGGTTTCTTCTCAGTTGCAAACTACAATCCATCCATATATATGGTCATGTACAAGCTCCAACTCGGTTTTACAGTGAAAACTGAAGGATCTTCAAACCAGCACAAGGGAAATGGCTGAGAATCCACACTAAATGTTTCTCCTGCAAAACGTTTGCTTTGTGCTTGATGATCGAAAGTCTCTCCACATGCTCAGTTCTGAGAGAAAAGTGTGTTTTAATGCCGTCCTTCACCTAAATATTTTGGAACACAAATTGTCTATTCACTTGCAAACTACACTTCATCCATATATATGGGGAGGTACTATTTCCAAATCTGTATTACAGTGAAAACTGCAGGAATTTCAAACCGGCACTAAGAAACAGACTGAGAAAACACACTGAAAATTTCTCCTGTGACAGGTTCCCTTTGTGCAAGTTGAACGAAAGTCTCTTCACATGCTCAATGCTTAGAGATAGGTGTGTGTGAAAGGCGTACTTCAACTATATTGTAGAGGACAATAAGTTTCTTTTCATATGCAAACTACACTCCATCAATATATATGCTTAAGTTCTATCTCCAACTCTGTATTTCACTGACAACAGAAGGTACTTCAAACCGGCACTAGGAAACAGAATGAGAAACAAGACAAAAGTTTATCCTGCCACCCGATCCCTTTGTGCTAGATGAACGAACGTCTCTCAACATGCTCAGTTCTGAGAGAAAAGTGTGTGTGCAAGCCGTCCTTCACCTAGCTTGTTGGGAAAACAGAGATTCTTTTCAGTTGCAAACTACATTCCATCCATATATTTGGGGAGGTACTAGCTCCACTTCTGTTTTACAGTTAAAGCTGCAGGAATTTCAAAAAGGCACTAGGAATCAGATTTAGAAACCGTACTAAAACTTTCCCTTGCAAATTATTCCCTTTGTGCTAGTTGAACAAAAGTCTGCAACATGTTCATATCTGAGAGTCAAGTGTGTGTGAAAGCCGTCCTCCATATAGCTTGTTATGAACACAAAGTTTCTTTCGGTTTCAAACTAGAATCCATCCATATATATGTGGTGGCACAAGCTCCAAGTCAGTTTAACAGTGAAAACTGCAGGAAATTCAAACCGGCGCTAGGAAATGGACTGAGAAATCAGAGTAAAAGTTTCTCCTGCAACACTTTCATTTGTGCTAGATGAAAGAACGTCTCTCCACATGCTCAGGTCAGAGATATAAGTGTGTGTGAATGCCGTCCTTCACCTAAATATGTGGGAACACAAAGTGTCTATTCACTTGCAAACTACAGTTCACCATATATATGGGGAGGTACTAGTTCCAAATCTGTATTACAGTGAAAACTGCAGGAATTTCAAACCGGCACTAAGAAACAGACTGAGAAAACACACTGAAATATTCTCTTGCGACACGTTCCCTTTGTGCTAGATGAACGAAAGTCTCTCCACATGCTCAGTTCTTAGAGATACGTGTGTGTGAAAGGCGTACTTCAACTATATTGTAGAGGACAATAAGTTTCTTTTCACATGCAAACTACACTCCATCCATATATATGCTTCAGTTGTAGCTCCAACTCTGTATTTCAGTGACAACGGAAGGTAATTCAACCCGGCACTAGGAAACAGAATGAGAAACAAGACAAAAAGTTTATCCTGCCACCCGATCCCTTTGTGCTAGATGAACGAACGTCTCTCAACATGCTCAGTTCTGAGAGATAAGTGTGTGTGTGAAATCCGTCCTTCACCTTGCTTGTTGGGAACACAGAGTTTCTTTTCAGTTGCAAACTACACTCCATCAATATATATGCTTAGGTTCTAGCTTCAAATCTGTATTTCAGTGACAACTAAAGGTACTTCAAACCAACACTAGAAAACAGAATGAGAAAACTGACAACAAGTTTATCCTGCCACCATTTCCCTTTGTGCTAGATGAACGAACGTCTCTCAAAATGCTCAGTTCTGAGAGATAAGTGTGTGTGAAAGCCGTCCTTCACCTTGCTTGTTGGGAACACAGAGTTTCTTTTCAGTTGCAAACTACAGACCATACATATATATGGGGAGGTACTAGCTCCAACTAGGTTTTACTGTGAAAACTGCAGGAGTTTCAAAAAGGTACTAGGAAACAGACTGAAAAACCGGAGATAAAGTTTCTCCTGCAACCGTTCCCTATATGCGAGATTTACGAACTTCCCTCCACATGCCCATTTCTGAGAAATAAATGTGTGTAAAAGCCGTCTTTCAACTAGCTTCTGAGGAACACAGTTTCTCTACAGTTGCAAAATAAACTGCATCCAAATATATTGGGATTTACTAGCTCCAAATCGGATTTACAGTGAAAACTATAATAAGATCAAACAGTCACTAGGAAACAGACTGAGAAACCAGAAAAAAGTTTCCCCTGCGACCTGTTCCCTTTGTGATAGATGAACGAACGTCTCTTCACATGCTCATTTCTGAGAGATAACTGGGTGTGAATGCCGTCCTTCACCTAAATATTTGGGAACACAAAGTGCCTTTTCAGTTGCAAACTACAATCTATCCATATATATGGGTAGGTATTAGATCCAACTCTGTTTTACAGTGAAAAGTGCACTACGTTCAAACCGGCAGTATGAATAAGACTGAGAAAACACAATAAAAAATTCCCTGCAAACCGTTCCCTTTGAGCTAGATGAACTTAAGTCTCACAACATGCTCAGTTCTGAGAGATAAGTGCGTTTGAAAGCCGCCCTTCACCTAGCTTGTTGGAACAAAAGTATCTTTTCATTTGCAAAATACTCTGCATCCATATATATGGGGATTTACTAGCACCAACTCGGATTTACAGTGAAATCTGCAGGATCTTCTACCCGTCACTAGGAAACAGACTGAGAAACAGGAGTAAAACTTCATCTGCAACCCTTTCCTATAGGGCTAGATGAACGAAAGTCTCTCCACTTGCTCAGTTCTGAGAGATAAGTGTGTGTGAAAGCCATTCTTCCTCTATCTTGTTGGGAAAACAAGGTTTCTTCTCAGTTGCAAACTACATTCCATCCATATATATGGTCATGTACAAGCTGCAACTCGGTTTTACACTGAAAACTGAAGGATCTTCAAACCAGCACAAGGAAAAAGGCTGAGAATCCACACTAAATATTTCTCCTGCAAAACGTTTGCTTTATGCTTGGTGAACGAAAGTCTCTCCACATGCTCAGTTCTGAGTGATAAGTGTGTGTGAAAGCCGTCCTTCACCTAAATATTTTGGAACACAAATTGTCTATTCACTTGCAAACTACACTTCATCCATATATATGGGGAGGTACTATCTCCAAATCTGTATTACAGTGAAAACTGCAGGAATTTCAAACCGGCACAAAGAAACACAGTGAGAAAACACACTGAAATATTCTCCTGCGACACGTTCCCTTTGTGCTAGATGAACGAAAATCTCTCCAAATGCGCAGTTCTTAGAGATACGTGTGTGTGAAAGGCGTACTTCAACTATATTGTAGAGGACAATAAGTTTCTTTTCACATGCAAACTACACTCCATCCATATATATGCTTCAGTTGTAGCTCCAACTCTGTATTTCAGTGACAACGGAAAGTACTTCAACCCGACACTAGGAAACAGAATGAGAAACAAGACAAAAGATTATCCTGCCACCCGATCCCTTTGTTCTAGATGAACGAAAGTCTCTCAACATGCTCAGTTCTGAGAGATAAGTGTGTGTGCAAGCCGTCCTTCACCTAGCTTGTTGGGAAAACCGAGTTTCTTTTCAGTTGCAAACTACAATCCATCCATATATTTGGGGAGGTACTAGCTCCAACTCGGTTTTACAGTGAAAACTGCAGGAAATTCAAACCGGCGCTAGTAAATGGACTGAGAAATCAGAGTAAAAGTTTCTCCTGCAACACTTTCTTTTGTGCTAGATGAAAGAACGTCTCTCCACATGCTCAGGTCAGAGGGATAAATGTGTGTGAAAGCCATCCTTCACAAAGTTTGTAGGGAACACAAAGTTTCTATTAATTTGCATACTAAACTCCATCTGTAAATATATGTGGAGGTACTAGTTCCAACTCGGTTTTACAGCGAAAACTGCAGGAAGTTGAAACAGGCACTGGGAAACAGACTTAGAAACCGTATTAAAACTTTCCCTTGCAAGTCATTCCCTTTGTGCTAGTTGAACGAATGTCTGCAACATGCTCAGATCTGAGAGTTAAGTGTGTGTGAAAGCCGTCCTCCATATAGCTTGTTATCAACACAATGTTTCTTACGGTTTCAAACTAGAAACCATCCATATATATGTGGAAGTACTAGCTCCAACTCGGTTTTACAGTGAAAACTGCAGGAAATTCAAACCGGCACTAGTAAATGGACTGAGAAATCAGAGTAAAAGTTTCTCCTGCAACACTTTCTTTTGTGCTAAATGAAAGAACGTCTCTCCACATGCTCAGGTCAGAGAGAAAAATGTGTGTGAAAGCCGTCCTTCACAAAGCTTGTAGGGAACACAAAGTTTCTATTAAGTTGCAAACTAAACTCCATCTATAAACATATGGGGAGGTACTAGTTCCAACTCGGTTTTGCAGTGAAAACTGCAGGAACTTGAAACAGGCACTGGGAAACAGACTGAGAAACCAGAGAAAAAGATTCTCCTGCAACCCGTTCACTATGTGCTAGATGAACGATCTTCTCTCCAAATGCTCACTTCTGATAGATAATGTGTTTGTGAAAGCCGTCCTTCACCTAGATTATTGGGTGCACAAAATTTGTTTTCATTTGCAAACTACACTCCATGCATATATATAGGGGAATTACTAGCTATAACTCGGTGTTACATTAAAAAATGCAGGAATTTCAAACCAGCACTAAGAAACAGAATGAAAAAAGAGAATATAATTTCTCCTGCAAACCGTTCCCTTTGTGCTAGATGAACGAACGTCTCTCCACATGCTCATTTCAGAGATATAAGTGTGTATGAAAGCCGTCCTTCAACTAGCTTGTTGGGAACACAAAGTGTCTTTTCACTTGCAATCTACACTCCATCCATATATATGGGGAGGTAATAGTTCCAACTCTGTTTACAGTGAAAACTGCAGGAACTTCAAACCAGCACTAGGAAACAGACTGAGAAACTAGACAAAATGTTTCTCCTGCTACCCGTTCCCTTTGTTCTAGTTGAACGAACGTATCTCCACATGCTCATTTCTGAGAGATAACTGTGTGTGAAAGCCGTCCTTCAACTAAATAGTTGGGAACACAAAGTGTCTCTTCAGTTGCAAACTACACTCTATCCATATATATGGGTAGGTATTAGATCCAACTCTGTTTTACAGTGAAAAGTGCACTAACTTCAAACCGGCAGTATGAAAAAGACTGAGATACCACAATAAAAAATTCCCTGCAAACCGTTCCCTTTGCGCTAGATGAACTTACGTCTCACAAAATGCTCAGTTCTGAGAGATAAGTGGGTGTGAAAGCCGTCCTTCACCTAGCTTGTTGGAACAAAATTTCTTTTCATTTGCGAAATACACTGCACCCATATATATGGGGATTTACTAGCACCAACTCGGATTTACAGTGAAATCTGCAGGATCTTCTACCCGTCACTAGGAAACAGACTGAGAAACAAGAGTAAAACTTCATCTGCAACCCTTTCCTATTGCACTAGATGAACGAAAGTCTCTCCACTTGCTCAGTTCTGAGAGATAAGTGTGTTTGAAAGCCATCCTTCCTCTATCTTGTTTGGAAAACAAGGTTTCTTCTCAGTTGCTAACTACATTCCATCCATATATATGGTCATGTACAAGCTCCAACTCGGTTTTATTGTGAAAACTGAAGGATCTTCAAACCAGCACAAGGGAAATGGCTGAGAATCCACACTAAATGTTTCTCC
Organism: Camelus ferus; assembly: GCF_009834535.1. Classification (NCBI taxonomy): domain Eukaryota; kingdom Metazoa; phylum Chordata; class Mammalia; order Artiodactyla; family Camelidae; genus Camelus; species Camelus ferus. Next base: position 5,185,048 of record NC_045704.1, read on the forward strand.
TGCAAAACGTTTGCTTTGTGCTTGATGAACGAAAGTCTCTCCACATGCTCAGTTCTGAGAGATAAGTGTGTTTTAATGCCGTCCTTCACCTAAATATTTTGGAACACAAATTGTCTATTCACTTGCAAACTACACTTCATCCATATATATGGGGAGGTACTATCTCCAAATCTGTATTACAGTGAAACTGCAGGAACTTCAAACCGGCACTAAGAAACAGACTGAGAAAACACACTGAAAGTTTCTCCTGCGACAGGTTCCCTTTGTGCAGGATGAACGAAAGTCTCACCACATGCTCAGTTCTTAGAGAAACGTGTGTGTTAAAGGCGTACTTCAACTATATTGTAGAGGACAATAAGTTTCTTTTCATATGCAAACTACACTCCATCCATATATATGCTTCAGTTGTAGCTCCAACTCTGTATTTCACTGACAACAGAAGGTACTTCATACCGGCACTAGGAAACAGAATGAGAAACAAGACAAAAGTTTATCCTGCCACCCGATCCCTTTGTGCTAGATGAACGAACGTCTCTCAACATGCTCATTTCTGAGAGATTAGTGTGTGTGCAAGCCGTCCTTCACCTAGCTTGTTGGGAAAACAGAGTTTCTTTTCACTTGCAAACTACAATCCATCCATATATTTGGGGAGGTACTAGCTCCAACTCGATTTTACAGTGAAAGCTGCAGGAACTTCAAACCGGCACTAGGAAACAGACTTACAAACCGTATTAAAACTTTCTCTTGCAAGACATTCCCTTTGTGCTAGTTGAACGAAAGTCTGCAAGATGCACAGATCTGAGACTTAAGTGTGTGTGAAATCCGTTCTCCATATAGTTTGTTATGTACACAAAGTTTATTTCGGGTTCAAACTAGAATCCATCCATATATATGTGGAAGTACTAGCTCCAACTCGGTTTTACAGTGAAAACTGCAGGAAATTCAAACCAGCGCTAGGAAATAGACTGAGAAATCAGAGTAAAAGTTTCTCCTGCAACACTTTCTTTTGTGCTAGATGAAAGAACGTCTCTCCTCATGCTCAGGTCAGAGATATAAGTGTGTGTGAAAGCCGTCTTTCACCTAAATATTTCGGAACAAAAAGTGTCTATTCACTTGCAAACTACACTTCATCCATATATATGGGGAGGTACTATCTCCAAATCTGTATTACAGTGAAAACTGCAGGAACTTCAAACCGGCACTAAGAAACAGACTGAGAAAACACACTGAAAGTTTCTCCTGCGACAGGTTCCCTTTGTGCAGGATGAACGAAAGTCTCTCCACATGGTCAGTTCTTAGAGATACGTGTGTGTTAAAGGCGTACTTCAACTATATTGTAGAGGACAATAAGTTTCTTTTCACATGCAAACTACACTCCATCCATATATATGCTTAAGTTCTAGCTCCAACTCTGTATTTCACTGACAACAGAAGGTACTTCATACCGGCACTAGGAAACAGAATGAGAAACAAGACAAAAGTTTATCCTGCCACACGATCCCTTTGTGCTAGATGAACGAACGTCTCACAACATGCTCAGTTCTGAGAGATAAGTGTGTGTGCAAGCCGACCTTCTCCTAGCTTGTTGGGAAAACAGAGTTTCTTTTCATTAGCAAACTACAATCCATCCATATATTTGGGGAGGTACTAGCTAAAACTCGGTTTTACAGTGAAAGCTGCAGGAAATTCAAACCGGCGCTAGTAAATGGACTTAGAAATCAGAGTAAAAGTTTCTCCTGCAACACTTTCTTTTGTGCTAGATGAAAGAACGTCTCTCCACATGCTCATGTCAGAGATATAAGTGTGTATGAATGCAGTCCTTCACCTAAATATGTGGGAACACAAAGTGTCTATTCACTTGCAAACTACACTTCATCCATATATATGGGGAGGTACTATCTCCAAATCTGTATTACAGTGAAAACTGCAGGAATTTCAAACCGGCACTAAGAAACAGACTGAGAAAACACACTGAAAATTTCTCCTGTGACAGATTCCCTTTGTGCAAGATGAACGAAAGTCTCTCCACATGCTCAGTGCTTAGAGAAAGGTGTGTGTGAAAGGCGTACTTCAACTATATTGTAGAGGACAATAAGTTTCTTTTCATATGCAAACTACACTCCATTAATATATATGCTTAAGTTCTATCTCCAACTCTGTATTTCACTGACAACAGAAGGTACTTCAAACCGGCACTAGGAAACAGAATGAGAAACAAGATAAAAGTTTATCCTGCCACCCGATCCCTTTGTGCTAGATGAACGAACGTCTCTCAACATGCTCAGTTCTGAGAGATAAGTGTGTGTGCAAGCCGTCCTTCACCTAGCTTGTTGGGAAAACAGAGATTCTTTTCAGTTGCAAACTACATTCCATCCATATATTTGGGGAGTTACTAGCTCCACTTCTGTTTTACAGTTAAAGCTGCAGGAATTTCAAAAAGGCACTGGGAAACAGATTTAGAAACCGTACTAAAACTTTCCCTTGCAAATTATTCCCTTTGTGCTAGTTGAACAAAAGTCTGCAACATGCTCATATCTGAGAGTCAATTGTGTGTGAAAGCCGTCCTCCATATAGCTTGTTATGAACACAAAGTTTCTTTCAGATTCAAACTAGAATCCATCCATATATATGTGGTGGCACTAGCTCCAAGTCAGTTTAACAGTGAAAACTGCAGGAAATTCAAACCGGCGCTAGGAAATGGACTGAGAAATCAGAGTAAAAGTTTCTCCTGCAACACTTTCATTTGTGCTAGATGAAAGAACGTCTCTCCACATGCTCAGGTCTGAGATATAAGTGTGTGTGAATGCAGTCCTTCACCTAAATATGTGGGAACACAAAGTGTCTATTCACTTGCAAACTACACTTCATCCATATATATGGGGAGGTACTAGTTCCAAATCTGTATTACAGTGAAAACTGCAGGAATTTCAAACTGGCACTAAGAAACAGACTGAGAAAACACACTGAAATATTCTCTTGCGACACGTTCCCTTTGTGCTAGATGAACGAAAGTCTCTCCACATGCTCAGTTCTTAGAGATACGTGTGTGTGAAAGGCGTACTTCAACTATATTGTAGAGGACAATAAGTTTCTTTTCACATGCAAACTACACTCCATCCATATATATGCTTCAGTTGTAGCTCCAACTCTGTATTTCAGTGACAACGGAAGGTACTTCAACCCGGCACTAGGAAACAGAATGAGAAACAAGACAAAAAGTTTATCCTGCCACCCGATCCCTTTGTGCTAGATGAACGAACGTCTCTCAAGATGCTCAATTCTGTGAGATAAGTGTGTGTGAAATCCGTCCTTCACCTTGCTTGTTGGGAACACAGAATTTCTTTTCAGTTGCAAACTACACTCCATCAATATATATGCTTATGTTCTAGCTTGAAATCTGTATTTCAGTGACAACTAAAGGTACTTCAAACCAACACTAGAAATCAGAATGAGAAAACTGACAACAAGTTTATCCTGCCACCATTTCCCTTTGTGCTAGATGAACGAACGTCTCTCAAAATGCTCAGTTCTGAGAGATAAGTGTGTGTGAATGCCGTCCTTCACCTTGCTTGTTGGGAACACAGAGATTCTTTTCAGTTGCAAACTACAGACCATACATATATATGGGGAGGTACTAGCTCCAACTAAGTTTTACTCTGAAAACTGCAGGAGCTTCAAAAAGGTACTAGGAAACAGACTGAAAAACCGGAGATAAAGTTTCTCCTGCAACCGTTCCCTATATGCGAGATGGACGAACTTCCCTCCACATGCCCATTTCTGAGAAATAAATGTGTGTAAAAGCCGTCTTTCAACTAGCTTCTGAGGAACACAATTTCTCTACAGTTGCAAAATAAACTGCATCCAAATATATTGGGATTTACTAGCTCCAACTCGGATTTACAGTGAAAACTATAATAAGTTCAAACAGTCACTAGGAAACAGACTGAGAAACCAGAAAAAAAGTTTCCCCTGCGACCTGTTCCCTTTGTGATAGATGAACGAACGTCTCTTCACATGCTCATTTCTGAGAGATAACTGGGTGTGAATGCCGTCCTTCACCTAAATATTTGGGAACACAAAGTGCCTTTTCAGTTGCAAACTACAATCTATCCATATATATGGGTAGGTATTAGATCCAACTCTGTTTTACAGTGAAAAGTGCACTAATTTCAAACCGGCAGTATGAAAAAGACTGAGATACCACAATAAAAAATTCCCTGCAAACCGTTCCCTTTGAGCTACATGAACTTAAGTCTCACAACATGCTCAGTTCTGAGAGATAAGTGCGTGTGAAAGCCGCCCTTCACCTAGCTTGTTGGAACAAAAGTATCTTTTCATTTGCATAATACTCTGCATTCATATATATGGGGATTTACTAGCACCAACTCGGATTTACAGTGAAATCTGCAGGATCTTCTACCCGTCACTAGGAAACAGACTGAGAAGCAAGAGTAAAACTTCATCTGAAACCCTTTCGTATTGTGCTAGATGAACGAAAGTCTCTCCACTTACTCAGTTCTGAGAGATAAGTGTGTGTGAAAGCCATCCTTCCTCTATCTTGTTGGGAAAACAAGGTTTCTTCTCAGTTGCCGACTACATTCCATCCATATATATGGTCATGTACAAGCTCCAACTCAGTTTTACAGTGAAAACTGAAGGATCTTCAAACCAGCACAAGGAAAATGGCTGAGCATACACACTAAATGTTTCTCCTGCAAAACGTTCGCTTTGTGATTGATGAACGAACGTCTCTCCACATACTCAGTTCTGAGAGATAAGTGTGTGTGAAAGCCGTCCTCCATATAGCTTGTTATGAACACAAAGTTTCTTTCCGTTTAAAATAGAATCCATCCATATATATGTGGAGGAACTAGCTCCAACTCGGTTTTACAGTGAAAACTGCAGGAAATTCAAACCAGCGCTAGGAAATGGAATGAGAAATCAGAGTAAAAGTTTCTCCTGCAACACTTTCATTTGTGCTAGATGAAAGAACGTCTCTCCACATGCTCAGGTCAGAGATATAAGTGTGTGTGAACGCCGTCCTTCACCTAAATATGTGGGAACACAAATTGTCTATTAACTTGCAAACTACACTTCATCCATATATATGGGGAGGTACTAGTTCCAAATCTGTATTACAGTGAAAACTGCAGGAATTTCAAACCGGCACTAAGAAACAGACTGAGAAAACACACTGAAATATTCTCCTGTGACACGTTCCATTTGTGCTAGATGAACGAAAGTCTCTACACATGCTCAGTTCTTAGAGTTACGTGTGTGTTAAAGGCGTACTTCAACTATATTGTAGAGAACAATAAGTTTCTTTTCACATGCAAACTACACTAAATCCGTATATATGCTTCAGTTGTAGCTCCAACTCTGTATTTCAGTGACAACGGAAGGTACTTCAACCCGGCACTAGGAAACAGAATGAGAAACAAGACAAAAAGTTTATCCTGCCACCCGATCCCTTTGTGCTATATGAACGAACGTCTCTCAACATGCTCAGTTCTGAGAGATAAGTGTGTGTGAAATCCGTCCTTAACCTTGCTTGTTGGGAACACAGAGTTTCTTTTCAGTTGCAAACTACACTCCATTAATATATATGCTTAGGTTCTAGCTTCAAATCTGTATTTCAGTGACAACTAAAGGTACTTCAAACCAACACTAGAAAACAGAATGAGAAAACTGACAACAAGTTTATCCTGCCACCATTTCCCTTTGTGCTAGATGAACGAACGTCTCTCAACATGCTCAGTTCTGAGAGATAAGTGTGTGTGAAAGCCGTCCTTCACCTTGCTTGTTGGGAACACAGAGTTTCTTTTCAGTTGCAAACTACACTCCATAAATATATATGCTTAAGTTCTAGCTCCAACTCTGTATTTCACTGACAACAGAAGGTACTTCATACCGGCACTAGGAAACAGAATGAGAAACAAGAAAAAAGTTTATCCTGCCACCCGATCCCTTTTTGCTTGATGAACGAACGTCTCTCAACATGATCAGTTCTGAGAGATAAGTGTGTGTGCAAGCCGTTCTTCACCTAGCTTGTTGGGAAAACAGAGTTTCTTTTCAGTTGCGAACTACACTCCATCCATATATTTGGGGAGGTACTAGCTCCAACTCGGTTTTACAGTGAAAGCTGCAGGAAATTCAAACCGGCAGTGGGAAACAGACTTATAAACCGTACTAAAACTTCCTCTTGCAAATCATTCCCTTTGTGCTAGTTGAACGAAAGTTTGCAACATGCTCAGATCTGAGAGTTAAGTGTGTGTGAAAGCCGTCCTCCATAGAGCTTGTTATGAACACAAAGTTTCTTTTGGTTTCAAACTAGAATCCATCCATATATATATGGAGGTACTAGCTCCAACTCGGTTTTACAGTGAAAACTGCAGGAAATTCAAACCGGCGCTAGGAAATGGACTGAGAAATCAGAGTAAAAGTTTCTCCTCCATCACTTTAATTTGTGCTAGATGGAAGAACGTCTCTCCACCTGCTCAGGTCAGAGATATGTGTGTGTGAAAGCCGTTCTTCACCTAAATATTTGGGAACACAAAGTGTCTATTCACTTGCAAACTACACTTCATCCATATATATGGGGAGGTACTAGTTCCAAATCTGTATTACAGTGAAAACTGCAGGAATTTCAAAACGGCACTAAGAAACAGACTGAGAAAACACACTGAAAGTTTCTCCTGCGACACGTTCCCTTTGTGTTAGATGAACGAAATTCTTTCCACATGCTCAGTTCTTAGAGATACGTGTGTGTGAAAGGCGTAATTCAACTATATTGTAGTGGACAATAAGTTTCTTTTCACATGCAAACTACACTCCATCCATATATATGCTTCAGTTGTAGCTCCAACTCTGTATTTCAGTGACAACGGAAGGTACTTTAACCCGGCACTAGGAAACAGAATTAGAAACAAGACAAAAAGGTTATCCTGCCACCCGATCCCTTTGTGCTAGATGAACGAACGTCTCTCAACATGCTCAGTTCTGAGAGATAAGTGTGTGTGAAATCCGTCCTTCACCTTGCTTGTTGGGAACACAGAGTTTCTTTTCAGTTGCAAACTACACTCCATCAATATATATGCTTAGGTTCTAGCTTCAAATCTGTATTTCAGTGACAACTAAAGGTACTTCAAACCAACACTAGAAAACAGAATGAGAAAACTGACAACAAGTTTATCCTGCCACCATTTCCATTTGTGCTAAATGAACGAACGTCTCTCAAAATGCTCAGTTCTGAGAGATAAGTGTGTGTGAAAGCCGTCCTTCACCTTGCTTGTTGGGAACACAGAGTTTCTTTTCAGTTGCAAAGTACAGACCATACATATATATGGGGAGGTAGTAGCTCCAACTAAGTTTTACTGTGAAAACTGCAGGAGTTTCAAAAAGGTACTAGGAAACAGACTGAAAAACCGGAGATAAAGTCCCTCCTGCAACTGTTCCCTATATGCGAGATGGACGAACTTCCCTCCACATGCCCATTTCTGAGAAATAAATGTGTGTAAAAGCCGTCTTTCAACTAGCTTCTGAGTAACACAGTTTCTCTACAGTTGCAAAATAAACTGCATCCAAATATATTGGGATTTACTAGCTCCAACTCGGATTTACAGTGAAAACTATAATAAGTTCAAACAGTCACTAGGAAACAGACTGAGAAACCAGAAAAAAAGTTTCCCCTGCGACCTGTTCCCTTTGTGATAGATGAACGAACGTGTCTTCACATGCTCATTTCTGAGAGATAACTGGGTGTGAATGCCGTCCTTCACCTAAATATTTGGGAACACAAAGTGCCTTGTCAGTTGCAAACTACAATCTATCCATATATATGGGTAGGTATTAGATCCAACTCTGTATTACAGTGAAAAGTGCACTACGTTCAAACCGGCAGTATGAAAAAACTGAAATACCACAATAAAAAATTCCCTGCAAACCGTTCCCTTTGAGCTAGATGAACTTAAGTCTCACAACATGCTCAGTTCTGAGAGATAAGTGCGTGTGAAAGCCGCCCTTCACCTAGCTTGTTGGAACAAAAGTATCTTTTCATTTGCAAAATACTCTGCATCCATATATATGGGGATTTACTAGCACCAACTCGGATTTACAGTGAAATCTGCAGGATCTTCTACCCGTCACTAGGAAACAGACTGAGAAACAGGAGTAAAACATCATCTGCAACCCTTTCCTATAGGGCTAGATGAACGAAAGTCTCTCCACTTACTCAGTTCTGAGAGATAAGTGTGTGTGAAAGCCATCCTTCCTCTATCTTGTTGGGAAAACAAGGTTTCTTCTCAGTTGTAAAATACATTCCATCCATATATATGGTCATGTACAAGCTGCAACTCGGTTTTACACTGAAAACTGAAGGATCTTCAAACCAGCACAAGGAAAAAGGCTGAGAATCCACACTAAATATTTCTCCTGCAAAACGTTTGCATTATGCTTGATGAACGAAAGTCTCTCCACATGCTCAGTTCTTAGAGATAAGTGTGTGTGAAAGCCGTCCTTCACCTAAATATTTTGGAACACAAATTGTCTATTCACTTGCAAACTACACTTCATCCATATATATGGGGAGGTACTATCTCCAAATCTGTATTACAGTGAAAACTGCAGGAATTTCAAACCGGCACAAAGAAACACAGTGAGAAAACACACTGAAATATTCTCCTGCGACACGTTCCCTTTGTGCTAGATGAACGAAAATCTCTCCACATGCGCAGTTCTTAGAGATACGTGTGTGTGAATGGCGTACTTCAACTATATTGTAGAGGACAATAAGTTTCTTTTCATATGCAAACTACACTCCATCCATATATATGCTTCAGTTGTAGCTCCAACTCTGTATTTCAGTGACAACGGAAGGTACTTCAACCCGACACTAGGAAACAGAATGAGAAACAAGACAAAAGATTATCCTGCCACCCGATCCCTTTGTTCTAGATGAACGAAAGTCTCTCAACATGCTCAGTTCTGAGAGATAAGTGTGTGTGCAAGCCGTCCTTCACCTAGCTTGTTGGGAAAACCGAGTTTCTTTTCAGTTGCAAACTACAATCCATCCATATATTTGGGGAGGTACTAGCTCCAACTCGGTTTTACAGTGAAAGCTGCAGGAACTTCAAACCGGCACTAGGAAACAGACTTAGAAACCGTATTAAAACTTTCTCTTGCAAGTCATTCCCTTTGTGCTAGTTGAACGAAAGTCTGCAACATGCTCAGATCTGAGAGTTAAGGGTGTGTGAAAGCCATCCTCCATATAGCTTGTTATGAACACAACATTTCTTTTGGTTTCAAACTAGATTCCATCCATATATATGTGGAAGTACTAGCTCCAACTCGCTTTTACAGTGAAAACTGCAGGAAATTCAAACCGGCGCTAGTAAATGGACTGAGAAATCAGAGTAAAAGTTTCTCCTGCTACACTTTCTTTTGTGCTAAATGAAAGAACGTCTCTCCACATGCTCAGGTCAGAGAGATAAATGTGTGTGAAAGCCGTCCTTCACAAACTTGTAGGGAACACAAAGTTTCTATTAAGTTGCAAACTAAACTCCATCTATAAATATATGGGGAGGTACTAGTTCCAACTCGGTTTTGCAGCGAAAACTGCAGGAACTTGAAACAGGCACTGGGAAACAGACTGAGAAACCAGAGAAAAAGATTCTCCTGCAACCCGTTCACTATGTGCTAGATGAACGATCTTCTCTCCAAATGCTCACTTCTGATAGATAATGTGTTTGTGAAAGCCGTCCTTCACCTAGATTATTGGGTGCACAAAATTTGTTTTCATTTGCAAACTACACTCCATGCATATATATATAGGGGAATTACTAGCTATAACTCGGTGTTACATTAAAAAATGCAGGAATTTCAAACCAGCACTAAGAAACAGAATGAAAAAAGAGAATATAATTTCTCCTGCAAACCGTTCCCTTTGTGCTAGATGAACGAACGTCTCTCCACATGCTCATTTCAGAGATATAAGTGTGTATGAAAGCCGTCCTTCAACTAGCTTGTTGAGAACACAAAGTGTCTTTTCACTTGCAATCTACACTCCATCCATATATATAGGGAGGTAATAGTTCCAACTCTGTTTACAGTGAAAACTGCAGGAACTTCAAACCAGCACTAGGAAACAGACTGAGAAACTAGACAAAATGTTTCTCCTGCTACCCGTTCCCTTTGTTCTAGTTGAACGAACGTATCTCCACATGCTCATTTCTGAGAGATAACTGTGTGTGAAAGCCGTCCTTCAACTAAATAGTTGGGAACACAAAGTGTCTCTTCAGTTGCAAACTACACTCTATCCATATATATGGGTAGGTATTAGATCCAACTCTGTTTTACAGTGAAAAGTGCACTAACTTCAAACCGGCAGTATGAAAAAGACTGAGATACCACAATAAAAAATTCCCTGCAAACCGTTCCCTTTGCGCTAGATGAACTTACGTCTCACAAAATGCTCAGTTCTGAGAGATAAGTGGGTGTGAAAGCCGTCCTTCACCTAGCTTGTTGGAACAAAATTTCTTTTCATTTGCGAAATACACTGCATCCATATATATGGGGATTTACTAGCACCAACACGGATTTACAGTGAAATCTGCAGGATCTTCTACCCGTCACTAGGAAACAGACTGAGAAACAAGAGTAAAACTTCATCTGCAACCCTTTCCTATTGCGCTAAATGAACGAAAGTCTCTCCACTTGCTCAGATCTGAGAGATAAGTGTGTGTGAAAGCCATCCTTCCTCTATCTTGTTGGGAAAACAAGGTTTCTTCTCAGTTGCAAACTACATTCCATCCATATATATGGTCATGTACAAGCTCCAACTCGGTTTTACTGTAAAAACTGAAGGATCTTCAAACCAGCACAAGGGAAATGGCTGAGAATCCACACTAAATGTTTCTCCTGCAAAACGTTTGCTTTGTGCTTGATGAACGAAATTCTCTCCACATGCTCAGTTCTGAGAGATAAGTGTGTTTTAATGCCGTCCTTCACCTAAATATTTTGGAACACAAATTGTCTATTTACTTGCAAACTACACTTCATCCATATATATGGGGAGGTACTATCTCCAAATCTGTATTACAGTGAAAACTGCAGGAACTTCAAACCGGCACTAAGAAACAGACTGAGAAAACACATTGAAAGTTTCTCCTGCGACAGGTTCCCTTTGTGCAGGATGAACGAAAGTCTCTCCACATGCTCAGCTCTTAGAGATACGTGTGTGTTAAAGGCGTACTTCAACTATATTGTAGAGGACAATAAGTTTCTTTTCATATGCAAACTACACTCCATCCATATATATGCTTCAGTTGTAGCTCCAACTCTGTATTTCACTGACAACAGAAGGTACTTCATACCGGCACTAGGAAACAGAATGAGAAACAAGACAAAAGTTTATCCTGCCACCCGATCCCTTTGTGCTAGATGAACGAACGTCTCTCAACATGCTCAGTTCTGAGAGATTAGTGTGTGTGCAAGCCGTCCTTCACCTAGCTTGTTGGGAAAGCAGAGATTCTTTTCACATGCAAACTACACTCCATCCATATATTTGGGGAGGTACTAGCTCCAACTCGATTTTACACTGAAAGCTGCAGGAACTTCAAACAGGCACAAGGAAACAGACTTACAAACCATATTAAAACTTTCTCTTGCAAGACATTCCATTTATGCTAGTTGAACGAAAGTCTGCAATATGCTCACATCTGAGACTTAAGTGTGTGTGAAAGCCGTTCTCCATATAGCTTGTTATGAACACAAAGTTTATTTCGGTTTCAAACTAGAATCCATCCATATATATGTGGAAGTACTAGCTCCAACTCGGTTTTACAGTGAAAACTGCAGGAAATTCAAACCGGCGCTAGTAAATGGACTTAGAAATCAGAGTAAAAGTTTCTCCTGCAACACTTCCTTTTGTGCTAGATGAAAGAACGTCTCTCCACATGCTCAGGTCAGAGATATAAGTGTGTGTGAAATCCGCCCTTCACCGAAATATTTGGGAACACAAAGTGTCTATTCACTTGCAAACTACACTTCATCCATATATATGGGGAAGTACTAGTTCCAAATCTGTATTACAGTGAAAACTGCAGGAATTTCAAACCGGCACTAAGAAAGAGACTGAGAAAACACACTGAAATATTCTCCTGCGACACGTTCCTTTTGTGCTAGATGAACGAAAATCTCTCCACATGCTCATTTCTTAGAGATACGTGTGTGTGAAAGGCGTACTTCAACTATATTGTAGAGGACAATAAGTTTCTTTTCACATGCAAACTACACTCCATCCATATATATGCTTCAGTTGTAGCTCCAACTCTGTATTTCAATGACAACGGAAGGTACTTCAACCCGGCACTAGGAAACAGAATGAGAAACAAGACAAAAAGTTTATCCTGCCACCCGATCCCTTTGTGCTAGATGAACGAACGTCTCTCAACATGCTCAGTTCTGAGAGATAAGTGTGTGTGAAATCCGTCCTTCACCTTGCTTGTTGGGAACACAGAGTTTCTTTTCAGTTGCAAACTACACTCCATCAATATAAATGCTTAGCTTCTAGCTTCAAATCTGTATTTCAGTGACAACATAAAGTTACTTCAAACCAACACTAGAAAACAGAATGATAAAACTGACAACAAGTTTATCCTGCCAACTTTTCCCTTTGGGCTAGATGAACGAACGTCTCTCAACATGCTCAGTTCTGAGAGATAAGTGTGTGTGAAAGCCGTCCTTCACCTTGCTTGTTGGGAACACAGAGTTCCTTTTCAGTTGCAAACTACAAACCATACATATATATGGGGAGGTACTAGCTCCAACTCGGTTTTACTGTGAAAACTGCAGGAGCTTCAAACAGGTACTAGGAAACAGACTGAAAAACCGGAGATAAATGTTTCTCCTGCAACCCGTTCCCTATTTGCGAAATGGACGAACTTCCCTCCACATGCCCATTTCTGAGAAATAAATGTGTGTAAAAGCCGTCTTTCAACTAGCTTCTGAGGAACACAGTTTCTCTTCAGTTGCAAAATACACTGCATCCAAATATATTGGGATTTACTAGCTCCAACTCAGATTTACAGTGAAAACTATAATAAGTTCCAACAGTCACTAGGAAACAGACTGAGAAACCAGAAAAAATGTTTCCCCTGCGACCTGTTCCCTTTGTGATAGATGAACGAACATCTCTTCACATGCTATTTTGAGAGATAACTGGGTGTGAATGCCATCCTTCACCTAAATATTTGGGAACACAAAGTGCCTTTTCAGTTGCAAACTTCAATCTATCCATATATATGGGTAGGAAATAGATCCAACTCTGTTTTACAGTGAAAAGTGCACTAACTTCAAACCGGCAGTATGAAAAAACTGAGATACCACAATAAAAAATTCCCTGCAAACCATTCCCTTTTCGCTCTATGAACTTACATCTCACAACATGCTCAGTTCTGAGAGATAAGTGCGTGTGAAAGCCGTCCTTCACCTAGCTTGTTGGAACAGAATTTCTTTTCATTTGCAAAATACACTGCATCCATATATATGGGGATTTACTAGCACCAACTCGGATTTACAGTGAAATCTGCAGGATCTTCTACCCGTCACTAGGAAGCAGACTGAGAAACAAGAGTAAAACTTCATCTGCAACCCTTTCCTATTGCGCTAGATGAACGAAAGTCTCTCCACTTGCTCAGTTCTGAGAGATAAGTGTGTGGGAAAGCCATACTTCCTCTATCTTGTTGGGAAAACAAGGTTTCTTTTCAGTTGCAAACTACATTCCATCCATATATATGGTCATGTACAAGCTGCAACTCGGTTTTACACTGAAAACTGAAGGATCTTCAAACCAGCACAAGGAAAAAGGCTGAGAATCCACAATAAATGTTTCTCCTGCAAAACGTTTGCTTTGTGATTGATGAACAAAAGTCTCTCCACATGCTCAGTTCTGAGAGATAAGTGTGTGTGAAAGCCGTCCCTTCACCTAAATATTTTGGAACACAAATTGTCTATTCACTTGCAAAGTACACTTCATCCATATATATGGGGAGGTACTATCTCCAAATCTGTATTACAGTGAAAACTGCAGGAATTTCAAACCGGCACAAAGAAACACAGTGAGAAAACACACTGAAATGTTTTCCTGCGACACGTTCCCTTTGTGCTAGATGAACGAAAGTCTCTCCAAATGCTCAGTTCTTAGAGATACGTGTGTGTGAAAGGCGTACTTCAACTATATTGTAGAGGACAATAAGTTTCTTTTCACATGCAAACTACATTCCATCCATATATATGCTTCAGTTGTAGCTCTAACTCTGTATTTCAGTGACAACGGAAGGTACTTCAACCCTGAACTAGGAAACAGAATGAGAAACAAGACAAAAGTTTATCCTGCCACCCGATTCCTTTGTTCTAGATGAACGATCGTCTCTCAACATGCTCAGTTCTGAGAGATAAGTGTGTGTGCAAGCCGTCCTTCACCTAGCTTGTTGGGAAAACAGAGTTTCTTTTCAGTTGCAAACTACACTCCTTCCATATATTTGGGAAGGTAATAGCTCCAAATCGATTTTACAGTGAAAGCTGCAGGAAATTCAAACCGGCACTAGGAATCAGACTTAGAAACCGTACTAAAACTTTCTCTTGCAAGTCATTCCCTTTGTGCTAGTTGAACGAAAGTCTGCAACATGCTCAGATCTGAGAGTTAATTGTGTGTGAAAGCCGTCCTCCATATAGCTTGTTATGAACACAACGGTTCTTTCAGTTTCAAACTAGAATCCATCCATATATATGTGGAAGTACTAGCTCCAACTCGCTTTTACAGTGAAAACTGCAGGAAATTCAAACCGGCACTAGTAAATGGACTGAGAAATCAGAGTAAAAGTTTCTCCTGCAACACTTTCTTTTGTGCTAGATGAAAGAACGTCTCTCCACATGCTCAGTTCACAGAGATAAATGTGTGTGAAAGCCGTCCTTCACAAAGCTTGTAGGGAACACAAAGTTTCTATTAAGTTGCAAACTAAACTCCATCTAATTATATGGGGAGGTACTAGTTCCAACTCGGTTTTACAGTGAAAACTGCAGGAACTTGAAACAGGCACTGGGAAACAGACTGAGAAACCAGAGAAAAAGATTCTCCTGCAACCCGTTCACTATGTGCTAGATGAACGATCTTCTCTCCAAATGCTCACTTCTGATAGATAATGTGTTTGTGAAAGCCGTCCTTCACTTAGATTATTGGGTGCACAAAATTTGTTTTCATTTGCAAACTACACTCCATGCATATATATATAGGGGAATTACTAGATATAACTCGGTGTTACATTAAAAAATGCAGGAATTTCAAACCAGCACTAAGAAACAGAATGAAAAAAGAGAATATAATTTCTCCTGCAAACCGTTCCCTTTGTGCTAGATGAACGAACGTCTCTCCACATGCTCATTTCAGAGATATAAGTGTGTATGAAAGCCGTCCTTCAACTAGCTTGTTGGGAACACAAAGTGTCTTTTCACTTGCAATCTACACTCCATCCATATATATGGGGAGGTAATAGTTCCAACTCTGTTTACAGTGAAAACTGCAGGAACTTCAAACCAGCACTAGGAAACAGACTGAGAAACTAGACAAAATGTTTCTCCTGCTACCCGTTCCCTTTGTTCTAGTTGAACGAACGTATCTCCACATGCTCATTTCTGAGAGATAACTGTGTGTGAAAGCCGTCCTTCAACTAAATAGTTGGGAACACAAAGTGTCTCTTCAGTTGCAAACTACACTCTATCCATATATATGGGTAGGTATTAGATCCAACTCTGTTTTACAGTGAAAAGTGCACTAACTTCAAACCGGCAGTATGAAAAAGACTGAGATACCACAATAAAAAATTCCCTGCAAACCGTTCCCTTTGCGCTAGATGAACTTACGTCTCACAAAATGCTCAGTTCTGAGAGATAAGTGGGTGTGAAAGCCGTCCTTCACCTAGCTTGTTGGAACAAAATTTCTTTTCATTTGCGAAATACACTGCACTCATATATATGGGGATTTACTAGCACCAACTCGGATTTACAGTGAAATCTGCAGGATCTTCTACCCGTCACTAGGAAACAGACTGAGAAACAAGAGTAAAACTTCATCTGCAACCCTTTCCTATTGCGCTAGATGAACGAAAGTCTCTCCACTTGCTCAGTTCTGAGAGATAAGTGTGTTTGAAAGCCATCCTTCCTCTATCTTGTTTGGAAAATAAGGTTTCTTCTCAGTTGCTAACTACATTCCATCCATATATATGGTCATGTACAAGCTCCAACTCGGTTTTACTGTGAAAACTGAAGGATCTTCAAACCAGCACAAGGGAAATGGCTGAGAATCCACACTAAATGTTTCTCCTGCAAAACGTTTGCTTTGTGCTTGATGAACGAAAGTCTCTCCACATGCTCAGTTCTGAGAGATAAGTGTGTTTTAATGCCGTCCTTCACCTAAATATTTTGGAACACAAATTGTCTATTCACTTGCAAACTACACTTCATCCATATATATGGGGAGGTACTATCTCCAAATCTGTATTACAGTGAAAACTGCAGGAACTTCAAACCGGCACTAAGAAACAGACTGAGAAACCACACTGAAAGTTTCTCCTGCGACAGGTTCCCTTTGTGCAGGATGAACGAAAGTCTCACCACATGCTCAGTTCTTAGAGATACGTGTGTGTTAAAGGCGTACTTCAACTATATTGTAGAGGACAATAAGTTTCTTTTCATATGCAAACTACACTCCATCCATATATATGCTTCAGTTGTAGCTCCAACTCTGTATTTCACTGACAACAGAAGGTACTTCATACCGGCACTAGGAAACAGAATGAGAAACAAGACAAAAGTTTATCCTGCCACCCGATCCCTTTGTGCTAGATGAACGAACGTCTCTCAACATGCTCATTTCTGAGAGATTAGTGTGTGTGCAAGCCGTCCTTCACCTAGCTTGTTGGGAAAACAGAGTTTCTTTTCACTTGCAAACTACAATCCATCCATATATTTGGGGAGGTACTAGCTCCAACTCGATTTTACAGTGAAAGCTGCAGGAAATTCAAACCGGCACTAGGAAACAGACTTACAAACCGTATTAAAACTTTCTCTTGCAAGACATTCCCTTTGTGCTAGTTGAACGAAAGTCTGCAAGATGCTCAGATCTGAGACTTAAGTGTGTGTGAAATCCGTTCTCCATATAGTTTGTTATGTACACAAAGTTTATTTCGGGTTCAAACTAGAATCCATCCATATATATGTGGAAGTACTAGCTCCAACTCGGTTTTACAGTGAAAACTGCAGGAAATTCAAACCAGCGCTAGGAAATAGACTGAGAAATCAGAGTAAAAGTTTCTCCTGCAACACTTTCTTTTGTGCTAGATGAAAGAACGTCTCTCCACATGCTCAGGTCAGAGATATAAGTGTGTGTGAAAGCCGTCTTTCACCTAAATATTTCGGAACAAAAAGTGTCTATTCACTTGCAAACTACACTTCATCCATATATATGGGGAGGTACTATCTCCAAATCTGTATTACAGTGAAAACTGCAGGAAATTCAAACCGGCACTAAGAAACAGACTGAGAAAACACACTGAAAGTTTCTCCTGCGACAGGTTCCCTTTGTGCAGGATGAACGAAAGTCTCTCCACATGGTCAGTTCTTAGAGATACGTGTGTGTTAAAGGCGTACTTCAACTATATTGTAGAGGACAATAAGTTTCTTTTCACATGCAAACTACACTCCATCCGTATATATGCTTAAGTTCTAGCTCCAACACTGTATTTCACTGACAACAGAAGGTACTTCATACCGGCACTAGGAAACAGAATGAGAAACAAGACAAAAGTTTATCCTGCCACCCGATCCCTTTGTGCTAGATGAACGAACGTCTCACAACATGCTCAGTTCTGAGAGATAAGTGTGTGTGCAAGCCGACCTTCTCCTAGCTTGTTGGGAAAACAGAGTTTCTTTTCAGTAGCAAACTACAATCCATCCATATATTTGGGGAGGTACTAGCTAAAACTCGGTTTTACAGTGAAAGCTGCAGGAAATTCAAACCGGCGCTAGTAAATGGACTTAGAAATCAGAGTAAAAGTTTCTCCTGCAACACTTTCTTTTGTGCTAGATGAAAGAACGTCTCTCCACATGCTCAGGTCAGAGATATAAGTGTGTATGAATGCAGTCCTTCACCTAAATATGTGGGAACACAAAGTGTCTATTCACTTACAAACTACACTTCATCCATATATATGGGGAGGTACTATCTCCAAATCTGTATTACAGTGAAAACTGCAGGAATTTCAAACCGGCACTAAGAAACAGACTGAGAAAACACACTGAAAATTTCTCCTGTGACAGATTCCCTTTGTGCAAGATGAACGAAAGTCTCTCCACATGCTCAGTGCTTAGAGAAAGGTGTGTGTGAAAGGCGTACTTCAACTATATTGTAGAGGACAATAAGTTTCTTTTCATATGCAAACTACACTCCATCAATATATATGCTTAAGTTCTATCTCCAACTCTGTATTTCACTGACAACAGAAGGTACTTCAAACCGGCACTAGGAAACAGAATGAGAAACAAGATAAAAGTTTATCCTGCCACCCGATCCCTTTGTGCTAGATGAACGAACGTCTCTCAACATGCTCAGTTCTGAGAGATAAGTGTGTGTGCAAGCCGTCCTTCACCTAGCTTGTTGGGAAAACAGAGATTCTTTTCAGTTGCAAACTACATTCCATCCATATATTTGGGGAGTTACTAGCTCCACTTCTGTTTTACAGTTAAAGCTGCAGGAATTTCAAAAAGGCACTGGGAAACAGATTTAGAAACCGTACTAAAACTTTCCCTTGCAAATTATTCCCTTTGTGCTAGTTGAACAAAAGTCTGCAACATGCTCATATCTGAGAGTCAAGTGTGTGTGAAAGCCGTCCTCCATATAGCTTGTTATGAACACAAAGTTTCTTTCAGATTCAAACTAGAATCCATCCATATATATGTGGTGGCACTAGCTCCAAGTCAGTTTTACAGTGAAAACTGCAGGAAATTCAAACCGGCGCTAGGAAATGGACTGAGAAATCAGAGTAAAAGTTTCTCCTGCAACACTTTCATTTGTGCTAGATGAAAGAACGTCTCTCCACATGCTCAGGTCAGAGATATAAGTGTGTGTGAATGCAGTCCTTCACCTAAATATGTGGGAACACAAAGTGTCTATTCACTTGCAAACTACACTTCATCCATATATATGGGGAGGTACTAGTTCCAAATCTGTATTACAGTGAAAACTGCAGGAATTTCAAACTGGCACTAAGAAACAGACTGAGAAAACACACTGAAATATTCTCTTGCGACACGTTCCCTTTGTGCTAGATGAACGAAAGTCTCTCCACATGCTCAGTTCTTAGAGATACGTGTGTGTGAAAGGCGTACTTCAACTATATTGTAGAGGACAATAAGTTTCTTTTCACATGCAAACTACACTCCATCCATATATATGCTTCAGTTGTAGCTCCAACTCTGTATTTCAGTGACAACGGAAGGTACTTCAACCCGGCACTAGGAAACAGAATGAGAAACAAGACAAAAAGTTTATCCTGCCACCCGATCCCTTTGTGCTAGATGAACGAACGTCTCTCAACATGCTCAATTCTGAGAGATAAGTGTGTGTGAAATCCGTCCTTCACCTTGCTTGTTGGGAACACAGAATTTCTTTTCAGTTGCAAACTACACTCCATCAATATATATGCTTAGGTTCTAGCTTGAAATCTGTATTTCAGTGACAACTAAAGGTACTTCAAACCAACACTAGAAATCAGAATGAGAAAACTGACAACAAGTTTATCCTGCCACCATTTCCCTTTGTGCTAGATGAACGAACGTCTCTCAAAATGCTCAGTTCTGAGAGATAAGTGTGTGTGAAAGCCGTCCTTCACCTTGCTTGTTGGGAACACAGAGATTCTTTTCAGTTGCAAACTACAGACCATACATATATATGGGGAGGTACTAGCTCCAACTAGGTTTTACTGTGAAAACTGCAGGAGCTTCAAACAGGTACTAGGAAACAGACTGAAAAACCGGAGATAAAGTTTCTCCTGCAACCGTTCCCTATATGCGAGATGGACGAACTTCCCTCCACATGCCCATTTCTGAGAAATAAATGTGTGTAAAAGCCGTCTTTCAACTAGCTTCTGAGGAACACAATTTCTCTACAGTTGCAAAATAAACTGCATCCAAATATATTGGGATTTACTAGCTCCAACTCGGATTTACAGTGAAAACTATAATAAGTTCAAACAGTCACTAGGAAACAGACTGAGAAACCAGAAAAAAAGTTTCCCCTGCGACCTGTTCCCTTTGTGATAGATGAACGAACGTCTCTTCACATGCTCATTTCTGAGAGATAACTGGGTGTGAATGCCGTCCTTCACCTAAATATTTGGGAACACAAAGTGCCTTTTCAGTTGCAAACTACAATCTATCCATATATATGGGTAGGTATTAGATCCAACTCTGTTTTACAGTGAAAAGTGCACTAATTTCAAACCGGCAGTATGAAAAAGACTGAGATACCACAATAAAAAATTCCCTGCAAACCGTTCCCTTTGAGCTACATGAACTTAAGTCTCACAACATGCTCAGTTCTGAGAGATAAGTGCGTGTGAAAGCCGCCCTTCACCTAGCTTGTTGGAACAAAAGTATCTTTTCATTTGCATAATACTCTGCATTCATATATATGGGGATTTACTAGCACCAACTCGGATTTACAGTGAAATCTGCAGGATCTTCTACCCGTCACTAAGAAACAGACTGAGAAGCAAGAGTAAAACTTCATCTGAAACCCTTTCGTATTGTGCTAGATGAACGAAAGTCTCTCCACTTACTCAGTTCTGAGAGATAAGTGTGTGTGAAAGCCATCCTTCCTCTATCTTGTTGGGAAAACAAGGTTTCTTCTCAGTTGCCAACTACATTCCATCCATATATATGGTCATGTACAAGCTCCAACTCAGTTTTACAGTGAAAACTGAAGGATCTTCAAACCAGCACAAGGAAAATGGCTGAGCATACACACTAAATGTTTCTCCTGCAAAACGTTCGCTTTGTGATTGATGAACGAACGTCTCTCCACATACTCAGTTCTGAGAGATAAGTGTGTGTGAAAGCCGTCCTCCATATAGCTTGTTATGAACACAAAGTTTCTTTCCGTTTCAAAATAGAATCCATCCATATATATGTGGAGGAACTAGCTCCAACTCGGTTTTACAGTGAAAACTGCAGGAAATTCAAACCAGCGCTAGGAAATGGAATGAGAAATCAGAGTAAAAGTTTCTCCTGCAACACTTTCATTTGTGCTAGATGAAAGAACGTCTCTCCACATGCTCAGGTCAGAGATATAAGTTTGTGTGAACGCTGTCCTTCACCTAAATATGTGGGAACACAAATTGTCTATTAACTTGCAAACTACACTTCATCCATATATATGGGGAGGTACTAGTTCCAAATCTGTATTACAGTGAAAACTGCAGGAATTTCAAACCGGCACTAAGAAACAGACTGAGAAAACACACTGAAATATTCTCCTGTGACACGTTCCATTTGTGCTAGATGAACGAAAGTCTCTACACATGCTCAGTTCTTAGAGTTACGTGTGTGTTAAAGGCGTACTTCAACTATATTGTAGAGAACAATAAGTTTCTTTTCACATGCAAACTACACTAAATCCGTATATATGCTTCAGTTGTAGCTCCAACTCTGTATTTCAGTGACAACGGAAGGTACTTCAACCCGGCACTAGGAAACAGAATGAGAAACAAGACAAAAAGTTTATCCTGCCACCCGATCCCTTTGTGCTATATGAACGAACGTCTCTCAACATGCTCAGTTCTGAGAGATAAGTGTGTGTGAAATCCGTCCTTAACCTTGCTTGTTGGGAACACAGAGTTTCTTTTCAGTTGCAAACTACACTCCATTAATATATATGCTTATGTTCTAGCTTCAAATCTGTATTTCAGTGACAACTAAAGGTACTTCAAACCAACACTAGAAAACAGAATGAGAAAACTGACAACAAGTTTATCCTGCCACCATTTCCCTTTGTGCTAGATGAACGAACGTCTCTCAACATGCTCAGTTCTGAGAGATAAGTGTGTGTGAAAGCCGTCCTTCACCTTGCTTGTTGGGAACACAGAGTTTCTTTTCAGTTGCAAACTACACTCCATCAATATATATGCTTAAGGTCTAGCTCCAAATCTGTATTTCACTGACAACAGAAGGTACTTCATACCGGCACTAGGAAACAGAATGAGAAACAAGAAAAAAGTTTATCCTGCCACCCGATCCCTTTTTGCTTGATGAACGAACGTCTCTCAACATGATCAGTTCTGAGAGATAAGTGTGTGTGCAAGCCGTTCTTCACCTAGCTTGTTGGGAAAACAGAGTTTCTTTTCAGTTGCAAACTACACTCCATCCATATACTTGGGGAGGTACTAGCTCCAACTCGGTTTTACAGTGAAAGCTGCAGGAAATTCAAACCGGCAGTGGGAAACAGACTTATAAACCGTACTAAAACTTCCTCTTGCAAATCATTCCCTTTGTGCTAGTTGAACGAAAGTTTGCAACATGCTCAGATCTGAGAGTTAAGTGTGTGTGAAAGCCGTCCTCCATAGAGCTTGTTATGAACACAAAGTTTCTTTTGGTTTCAAACTAGAATCCATCCATATATATATGGAGGTACTAGCTCCAACTAGGTTTTACAGTGAAAACTGCAGGAAATTCAAACCGGCGCTAGGAAATGGACTGAGAAATCAGAGTAAAAGTTTCTCCTCCATCACTTTAATTTTTGCTAGATGGAAGAACGTCTCTCCACATGCTCAGGTCAGAGATATGTGTGTGTGAAAGCCGTTCTTCACCTAAATATTTGGGAACACAAAGTGTCTATTCACTTGCAAACTACACTTCATCCATATATATGGGGAGGTACTAGTTCCAAATCTGTATTACAGTGAAAACTGCAGGAATTTCAAAACGGCACTAAGAAACAGACTGAGAAAACACACTGAAAGTTTCTCCTGCGACAGGTTCCCTTTGTGTCAGGATGAACGAAATTCTTCCCACATGCTCAGTTCTTAGAGATACGTGTGTGTTAAAGGCGTACTTCAACTATATTGTAGTGGACAATAAGTTTCTTTTCACATGCAAACTACACTCCATCCATATATATGCTTCAGTTGTAGCTCCAACTCTGTATTTCAGTGACAACGGAAGGTACTTTAACCCGGCACTAGGAAACAGAATTAGAAACAAGACAAAAAGGTTATCCTGCCACCCGATCCCTTTGTGCTAGATGAACGAACGTCTCTCAACATGCTCAGTTCTGAGAGATAAGTGTGTGTGAAATCCGTCCTTCACCTTGCTTGTTGGGAACACAGAGTTTCTTTTCAGTTGCAAACTACACTCCATCAATATATATGCTTAGGTTCTAGCTTCAAATCTGTATTTCAGTGACAACTAAAGGTACTTCAAACCAACACTAGAAAACAGAATGAGAAACCTGACAACAAGTTTATCCTGCCACCATTTCCATTTGTGCTAAATGAACGAACGTCTCTCAACATGCTCAGTTCTGAGAGATAAGTGTGTGTGAAAGCCGTCCTTCACCTTGCTTGTTGGGAACACAGAGTTTCTTTTCAGTTGCAAAGTACAGACCATACATATATATGGGGAGGTACTAGCTCCAACTAAGTTTTACTGTGAAAACTGCAGGAGTTTCAAAAGGTACTAGGAAACAGACTGAAAAACCGGAGATAAAGTTCCTCCTGCAACCGTTCCCTATATGCGAGATGGACGAACTTCCCTCCACATGCCCATTTCTGAGAAATAAATGTGTGTAAAAGCCGTCTTTCAACCAGCTTCTGAGGAACACAGTTTCTCTACAGTTGCAAAATAAACTGCATCCAAATATATTGGGATTTACTAGCTCCAACTCGGATTTACAGTGAAAACTATAATAAGTTCAAACAGTCACTAGGAAACAGACTGAGAAACCAGAAAAAAAGTTTCCCCTGCGACCTGTTCCCTTTGTGATAGATGAACGAACGTGTCTTCACATGCTCATTTCTGAGAGATAACTGGGTGTGAATGCCGTCCTTCACCTAAATATTTGGGAACACAAAGTGCCTTTTCAGTTGCAAACTACAATCTATCCATATATATGGGTAGGTATTAGATCCAACTCTGTATTACAGTGAAAAGTGCACTACGTTCAAACCGGCAGTATGAAAAAGTCTGAGATACCACAATAAAAAATTCCCTGCAAACCGTTCCCTTTGAGCTAGATGAACTTAAGTCTCACAACATGCTCAGTTCTGAGAGATAAGTGCGTGTGAAAGCCGCCCTTCACCTAGCTTGTTGGAACAAAAGTATCTTTTCATTTGCAAAATACTCTGCATCCATATATATGGGGATTTACTAGCACCAACTCGGATTTACAGTGAAATCTGCAGGATCTTCTACCCGTCACTAGGAAACAGACTGAGAAACAGGAGTAAAACATCATCTGCAACCCTTTCCTATAGGGCTAGATGAACGAAAGTCTCTCCACTTACTCAGTTCTGAGAGATAAGTGTGTGTGAAAGCCATCCTTCCTCTATCTTGTTGGGAAAACAAGGTTTCTTCTCAGTTGTAAAATACATTCCATCCATATATATGGTCATGTACAAGCTGCAACTCGGTTTTACACTGAAAACTGAAGGATCTTCAAACCAGCACAAGGAAAAAAGGCTGAGAATCCACACTAAATATTTCTCCTGCAAAACGTTTGCATTATGCTTGATGAACGAAAGTCTCTCCACATGCTCAGTTCTTAGAGATAAGTGTGTGTGAAAGCCGTCCTTCACCTAAATATTTTGGAACACAAATTGTCTATTCACTTGCAAACTACACTTCATCCATATATATGGGGAGGTACTATCTCCAAATCTGTATTACAGTGAAAACTGCAGGAATTTCAAACCGGCACTAAGAAACAGACTGAGAAAACACACTGAAAATTTCTCCTGTGACAGGTTCCCTTTGTGCAAGATGAACGAAAATCTCTCCACATGCGCAGTTCTTAGAGATACGTGTGTGTGAATGGCGTACTTCAACTATATTGTAGAGGACAATAAGTTTCTTTTCATATGCAAACTACACTCCATCCATATATATGCTTCAGTTGTAGCTCCAACTCTGTATTTCAGTGACAACGGAAGGTACTTCAACCCGACACTAGGAAACAGAATGAGAAACAAGACAAAAGATTATCCTGCCACCCGATCCCTTTGTTCTAGATGAACGAAAGTCTCTCAACATGCTCAGTTCTGAGAGATAAGTGTGTGTGCAAGCCGTCCTTCACCTAGCTTGTTGGGAAAACCGAGTTTCTTTTCAGTTGCAAACTACAATCCATCCATATATTTGGGGAGGTACTAGCTCCAACTCGGTTTTACAGTGAAAGCTGCAGGAACTTCAAACCGGCACTAGGAAACAGACTTAGAAACCGTATTAAGACTTTCTCTTGCAAGTCATTCCCTTTGTGCTAGTTGAACGAAAGTCTGCAACATGCTCAGATCTGAGAGTTAAGGGTGTGTGAAAGCCATCCTCCATATAGCTTGTTATGAACACAACATTTCTTTTGGTTTCAAACTAGAATCCATCCATATATATGTGGAAGTACTAGCTCCAACTCGCTTTTACAGTGAAAACTGCAGGAAATTCAAACCGGCGCTAGTAAATGGACTGAGAAATCAGAGTAAAAGTTTCTCCTGCTACACTTTCTTTTGTGCTAAATGAAAGAACGTCTCTCCACATGCTCAGGTCAGAGAGATAAATGTGTGTGAAAGCCGTCCTTCACAAACTTGTAGGGAACACAAAGTTTCTATTAAGTTGCAAACTAAACTCCATCTATAAATATATGGGGAGGTACTAGTTCCAACTCGGTTTTGCAGCGAAAACTGCAGGAACTTGAAACAGGCACTGGGAAACAGACTGAGAAACCAGAGAAAAAGATTCTCCTGCAACCCGTTCACTATGTGCTAGATGAACGATCTTCTCTCCAAATGCTCACTTCTGATAGATAATGTGTTTGTGAAAGCCGTCCTTCACCTAGATTATTGGGTGCACAAAATTTGTTTTCATTTGCAAACTACACTCCATGCATATATATATAGGGGAATTACTAGCTATAACTCGGTGTTACATTAAAAAATGCAGGAATTCAAACCAGCACTAAGAAACAGAATGAAAAAAAGAGAATATAATTTCTCCTGCAAACCGTTCCCTTTGTGCTAGATGAACGAACGTCTCTCCACATGCTCATTTCAGAGATATAAGTGTGTATGAAAGCCGTCCTTCAACTAGCTTGTTGAGAACACAAAGTGTCTTTTCACTTGCAATCTACACTCCATCCATATATATAGGGAGGTAATAGTTCCAACTCTGTTTACAGTGAAAACTGCAGGAACTTCAAACCAGCACTAGGAAACAGACTGAGAAACTAGACAAAATGTTTCTCCTGCTACCCGTTCCCTTGTTCTAGTTGAACGAACGTATCTCCACATGCTCATTTCTGAGAGATAACTGTGTGTGAAAGCCGTCCTTCAACTAAATAGTTGGGAACACAAAGTGTCTCTTCAGTTGCAAACTACACTCTATCCATATATATGGGTAGGTATTAGATCCAACTCTGTTTTACAGTGAAAAGTGCACTAACTTCAAACCGGCAGTATGAAAAAGACTGAGATACCACAATAAAAAATTCCCTGCAAACCGTTCCCTTTGCGCTAGATGAACTTACGTCTCACAAAATGCTCAGTTCTGAGAGATAAGTGGGTGTGAAAGCCGTCCTTCACCTAGCTTGTTGGAACAAAATTTCTTTTCATTGCGAAATACACTGCATCCATATATATGGGGATTTACTAGCACCAACTCGGATTACAGTGAAATCTGCAGGGATCTTCTACCCGTCACTAGGAAACAGACTGAGAAACAGAGTAAAACTTCATCTGCAACCCTTTCCTATTGCGCTAAATGACGAAAGTCTCTCCACTTGCTCAGTTCTGAGAGATAAGTGTGTGTGAAAAGCCATTCTTCCTCTATCTTGTTTGGGAAAACTAGGTTTCTTTCAGTTGCACTACATTCCATCCATATATATGGTCATGTACAAGCTCCACTCGTTTTACTGTAAAAACTGAAGGATCTTTCAAACCAGCACAAGGGAAATGGCTGAGAATCCACACTAATGTTTCTCCTCCTGCAAAACGTTTGCTTTGTGCTTGATGAACGAAATTCTCTCCGCATGCTCAGTTCTGAGAGATAAGTGTGTTTTAATGCCGTCCCTTCACCTAAATAGTTTGGAACCAAAGTGTCTATTTACTTGCCAAACTACACTTCATCCATATATATGGGGAGGTACTATCTCCAAATCTGTATTACAGTGAAAACTGCAGGAACTTCAAACCGCACTAAGAAACAGACTGAGAAAACACATTGAAGTTTCTCCTGCGACAGGTTCCCTTTGTGCAGGATGAACCGAAAGTCTCTCCACATGCTCACTCTTAGAGATACGTGTGTGTTAAAGGCGTACTTCAACTATATTGTAGAGGCAATAGTTTCTTTTCATATGCAACTACACTCCATCCATATATATGCCTTCAGTTGTAGCGCCAACTCTGTATTTCACTGACAACAGAAGTGTACTTCAGACCGTACTAGTGAAACATAATGAGAAACAAACACAAGTTTATCCTGCCACCCATCCCCTTTGTGCTAATAACGACGTCTCTCAACATGCTCAGATTCTGAAGATTAGTGTGTGTGCAAGCCGTCCTTCACCTAGCTTGTTGGGAAAGCAGAGATTCTTTTCACATGCAAACTACAATCCATCCATATATTTGGGGAGGTACTAGCTCCAACTCGTTTTTACAGTGAAAGCTGCAGGAACTTCAAACCGGCACAAGGAAACAGACTTACAAACCATATTAAAACTTTCTCTTGCAAGACATTCCATTTATGCTAGTTGAACGAAAGTCTGCAATATGCTCACATCTGAGACTTAAGTGTGTGTGAAAGCCGTTCTCCATATAGCTTGTTATGAACACAAAGTTTATTTCGGTTTCAAACTAGAATCCATCCATATATATGTGGAAGTACTAGCTCCAACTCGGTTTTACAGTGAAAACTGCAGGAAATTCAAACCGGCGCTAGTAAATGGACTTAGAAATCAGAGTAAAAGTTTCTCCTGCAACACTTCCTTTTGTGCTAGATGAAAGAACGTCTCTCCACATGCTCAGGTCAGAGATATAAGTGTGTGTGAAATCCGCCCTTCACCGAAATATTTGGGAACACAAAGTGTCTATTCACTTGCAAACTACACTTCATCCATATATATGGGGAAGTACTAGTTCCAAATCTGTATTACAGTGAAAACTGCAGGAATTTCAAACCGGCACTAAGAAAGAGACTGAGAAAACACACTGAAATATTCTCCTGCGACACGTTCCTTTGTGCTAGATGAACGAAAATCTCTCCACATGCTCATTTCTTAGAGATACGTGTGTGTGAAAGGCGTACTTCAACTATATTGTAGAGGACAATAAGTTTCTTTTCACATGCAAACTACACTCCATCCATATATATGCTTCAGTTGTAGCTCCAACTCTGTATTTCAATGACAACGGAAGGTACTTCAACCCGGCACTAGGAAACAGAATGAGAAACAAGACAAAAAGTTTATCCTGCCACCCGATCCCTTTGTGCTAGATGAACGAACGTCTCTCAACATGCTCAGTTCTGAGAGATAAGTGTGTGTGAAATCCGTCCTTCACCTTGCTTGTTGGGAACACAGAGTTTCTTTTCAGTTGCAAACTACACTCCATCAATATAATGCTTAGCTTCTAGCTTCAAATCTGTATTTCAGTGACAACATAAAGTTACTTCAAACCAACACTAGAAAACAGAATGATAAAACTGACAACAAGTTTATCCTGCCAACTTTTCCCTTTGGGCTAGATGAACGAACGTCTCTCAACATGCTCAGTTCTGAGAGATAAGTGTGTGTGAAAGCCGTCCTTCACCTTGCTTGTTGGGAACACAGAGTTCCTTTTCAGTTGCAAACTACAAACCATACATATATATGGGGAGGTACTAGCTCCAACTCGGTTTTACTGTGAAAACTGCAGGAGCTTCAAACAGGTACTAGGAAACAGACTGAAAAACCGGAGATAAGTTTCTCCTGCAACCCGTTCCCTATTTGCGAAATGGACGAACTTCCCTCCACATGCCCATTTCTGAGAAATAAATGTGTGTAAAAGCCGTCTTTCAACTAGCTTCTGAGGAACACAGTTTCTCTTCAGTTGCAAAATACACTGCATCCAAATATATTGGGATTTACTAGCTCCAACTCAGATTTACAGTGAAAACTATAATAAGTTCCAACAGTCACTAGGAAACAGACTGAGAAACCAGAAAAAATGTTTCCCCTGCGACCTGTTCCCTTTGTGATAGATGAACGAACGTCTCTTCACATGCTATTTTGAGAGATAACTGGGTGTGAATGCCATCCTTCACCTAAATATTTGGGAACACAAAGTGCCTTTTCAGTTGCAAACTGCAATCTATCCATATATATGGGTAGGTAATAGATCCAACTCTGTTTTACAGTGAAAAGTGCACTAACTTCAAACCGGCAGTATGAAAAAACTGAGATACCACAATAAAAAATTCCCTGCAAACCATTCCCTTTTCGCTCTATGAACTTACATCTCACAACATGCTCAGTTCTGAGAGATAAGTGCGTGTGAAAGCCGTCCTTCACCTAGCTTGTTGGAACAGAATTTCTTTTCATTTGCAAAATACACTGCATCCATATATATGGGGATTTACTAGCACCAACTCGGATTTACAGTGAAATCTGCAGGATCTTCTACCCGTCACTAGGAAGCAGACTGAGAAACAAGAGTAAAACTTCATCTGCAACCCTTTCCTATTGCGCTAGATGAACGAAAGTCTCTCCACTTGCTCAGTTCTGAGAGATAAGTGTGTGAAAGCCATCCTTCCTCTATCTTGTTGGGAAAACAAGGTTTCTTTTCAGTTGCAAACTACATTCCATCCATATATATGGTCATGTACAAGCTGCAACTCGCTTCGGTTTTACACTGAAAACTGAAGGATCTTCAAACCAGCACAAGGAAAAAGGCTGAGAATCCACAATAAATGTTTCTCCTGCAAAACGTTTGCTTTGTGATTGATGAACAAAAGTCTCTCCACATGCTCAGTTCTGAGAGATAAGTGTGTGTGAAAGCCGTCCTTCACCTAAATATTTTGGAACACAAATTGTCTATTCACTTGCAAACTACACTTCATCCATATATATGGGGAGGTACTATCTCCAAATCTGTATTACAGTGAAAACTGCAGGAATTTCAAACCGGCACAAAGAAACACAGTGAGAAAACACACTGAAATGTTTTCCTGCGACACGTTCCCTTTGTGCTAGATGAACGAAAGTCTCTCCAAATGCTCAGTTCTTAGAGATACGTGTGTGTGAAAGGCGTACTTCAACTATATTGTAGAGGACAATAAGTTTCTTTTCACATGCAAACTACATTCCATCCATATATATGCTTCAGTTGTAGCTCCAACTCTGTATTTCAGTGACAACGGAAGGTACTTCAACCCGGAACTAGGAAACAGAATGAGAAACAAGACAAAAGTTTATCCTGCCACCCGATTCCTTTGTTCTAGATGAACGATCGTCTCTCAACATGCTCAGTTCTGAGAGATAAGTGTGTGTGCAAGCCGTCCTTCACCTAGCTTGTTGGGAAAACAGAGTTTCTTTTCAGTTGCAAACTACACTCCTTCCATATATTTGGGAGGTACTAGCTCCAATCGGTTTTACAGTGAAAGCTGCAGGAACTTCAAACCGGCACTAGGAATCAGACTTAGAAACCGTACTAAAACTTTCTCTTGCAAGTCATTCCCTTTGTGCTAGTTGAACGAAAGTCTGCAACATGCTCAGATCTGAGAGTTAAGTTGTGTGAAAGCCGTCCTCCATATAGCTTGTTATGAACACAACGGTTCTTTTCGGTTTT